>NC_065521.1:42301583-42311949 GCF_006386435.1 Epinephelus moara | reverse complement strand
GTTATTAGCACAAGCCTATAGCATTTTACATTGTATAAAATAAACTCATATAAAACCAGGGACAACAGCAACATTTAACAAAGGTAACGTTACAAAATTTGGCTCCATTACAGCTCACAAGGTTCACTGACAAAACAACTGTCTTATACTAAACACGTTTTCCAAACAAATACAACATGCTAACGTTATTAGCACAAGCCTATGGTATTTTACATTGTATAGATTAGCCTAGTGACTAGCAGAGATTTCCTCTGCTCATATGAAGCCAGGATAAATCACACACAGGACTTAAAATGCTATTTTTGTGGAGGCTTTATTGTCTTCACAATTTATTGTTTCTTATCTGTGAAATTAAAGTAAATAAAAGCTTTGAAATGGTTTTATCTTACAGAAACAGACAGGAGGTCTGCGTCGCTGCGACGTGTAGAACATTTCTGGGGAGGTGCATGTCAGCTTATGGAGTAGGCTTTACATCGATGCAGAGCCTACTGTTTAGGTACAGCGGTGATTTGACGCAGAGGTATAAATCCAACTTAAATTGAAGTACTTCTTTAACTGTGAGTACTGTACTACCAGTAGACCTCCTCTGCTCTAATATCAGCCAAAGATGCATCCTCCTGGCAGACAGAGGGTTTTAATTACTGTCAGCGAAGAGCAAATACAAATGGAAACGTCCCATATTTGTCATGTAATTGGGAACAGATTACATTCTTAAACAAACTTCCCCAACTCTTCCTGCAAGCTACGACTCGACAGTCGACCATAGTGGTCTTCTCTCTGTCTCCCTCTAAATTTAAATCAGACCGTCCTCTCTGCATTCCAGACGAGTAAATAATTCTTGGAGAAACTTTTTTTTTTTTTTTTTTTGGTCTCATGAATTCTTGCTGCTTGATGTCTGCAGCCAAGAACCTCCTCCAGCTGAGGAGCTGCAGAGCAGAGCTGGCAGCGACATCAACAGCTGCTGGGCGAGATAGCTGCCAGTGTATGTGTGTGTGTGTGTGTGTGTGTGTGTGACTGAGGACCTGGAGAGCTCGGAGGTATACAGCGAGGCAGAATAAGATGCAGAGGAGAGAAACTGATCCAAGAGCTGATTGAAAGGAAACAAAAGCAGCTTCTTCTTCCTCCTCTTTGCTTCGTCTGCCTCCAATCCTCCGCTTACCTCATTTCTCTCTTCTTCCTTCTCATCTCTCTCCCTTCCTTTCCTTTTTCCCTTTCATGCCACCTCTTTTCTCTGATCCCCTCACCCTCATCTCCTCTCTTTTCATTACTTCCTCTTTCATTCCTATCTCCTAGCTTCCTTTTTATCATCCCCTTTTCTCTTTTTTCATCTCCTCCATTTTTGTCCTCTCCTCACATCATCTTGTCATCTCTTTTCTTTTCCTCCTCTCCTCACAGTACATTTCCCCTTTCTCCTTCTTATATAACCTCTCTTTCCTCTTTTCTTTTCCCTCTTTCTTTTCTATACTTCCTTTCATCGTCTACCTCCTATCTTCTCATCATTTTTCCTATCATCCAGAATATTGTCCACTCCTTCTTCCTCTTCTTCCTCCTCCCGTCTTTCCTCCCGCTGTGATTTCCTTTTATTATCATCACACCTTTTTCCGACCTCTTCTCTATCTTCTTCTCCTCCCTCAACATCTCTGCTCCCTCCTTTTTCATTTTGGCTCTTAACCTCTCTTCCTCTCCTCCCTTTCTTTCCTCTGTCCTTACCATACGCCACTTCATCCATTTTTTCTTCATCTCTTCTCCACTTCTTCTTTCTCCCTTTTTTATGCTTCTTCTTCTGTCCCCCAACATCTTTTCTTCAGTTGTCTTATTTGAGTCTCTGCTCGCCTTTCTTCTCCTCTCCTCTCCTCTCCTCTCCTCTCCTCTCCTCTCAGCAGAGATAAAATATTGATAAAGAACCATATTTCTAACACACATGTTGAAGTTTATCTAAAAAACGTGTGAAGTCATTGTTGCGCCAAAAATTCCTGTCAGTGACGCAGACGAGGTTGTTTACCGTACAGAACCTCGAGTTCCCCAGAAATTTATTCATCAGGTGATAATGATTTGATTTCCTGGAAAGTAAACAGATAACTACGTGGATCAAAACCGTAAGAAAGCAGGCGGTGGGGTAAGACTGAAATCACAATAACTCCCCTGGGACATAACTAATACGCAGCTTCCTGAAACTTTCAATATTGTCAACGCCCTGAAAAATGTTTAGTTTAGGAAAGAATCAGGTAACACGCAATCTCTGACAAATAAAGTGTTACTGTCCGTTTTTATCAAGGCTGTTAACTCTGTAGTATTTGTTAAGTTTTAAATTGTGTTGTAGGATCTCATGTTGGGGAAAAAAGATGTTTGCCTAAGGGCCTGGTACAGACAATTCATCATCCCGGCACCATGTTTGGGTTATAGACTTACAATGTAAGGAATCCAGCCACCTCCTCAGGCTCCTTCGGTGTCATCCTCCACCTGTCCACCAGATGCCCTCTGACTTTTCCACCTCTCTGAGTCACTTGACTCAAACATCAAGCCGCTCCCGCCCTCCTGTCCTGCAGTCACCCTTTTTCTGCCATTCCCTTCACCTGACATGCCCCGCCCACCTGCTCACCTGTTTCCACTTTCCTTCATCAGCCCTGCATCCTATGTAAGTATGTAGAGGTGAAACGGCTGGAGCCACTTTTGCCATTTTGCTTCTTTGCGTCAAAGTACAGGTTTTTCAAAGTTTCCCACCGCTGGCAGATGTCTTCCACCGTGTGAACGCAGCCTCCCTCTTTTGTTCCTTCGACCATCTTTTTGAAAAGCTCGATACTGCAATATTAGAGCTTATCCAAAAACCTGCTGGTATCCAAGACTTTTATAATGTTTAAAAGCAGGTGTGTCTCCTTCTGAGCAGAAATGGCTTTTCTTTAGGGCATGCATCTCTACACCAGTCTCGCAAACTGTTGGCAAGTAGGTTTGTTTGTAACCCACAGAGCTGACAATATATTCTCACTCCCAACTTGACTAAGGGCTCATTTATGCTCAGCGTTAAATACGGATCCGGATACGGACGGAGCCCTCTGTCCGTGCTCCGCGTTCATTTCGTCCGTATTTCTGCACGTTTCCATAAAGCTTACGGATACGGGCCAAATGGAGCAGTACCACGGGGAACCGTGGGGGCAGTGTTGCTGTCACTACCCGATACGTAGCTCTAGTGAGACACGAAGAAGAAATAACAATTCAATTTCTTTCATCGGCAGTACTAGAGAAAAGAATTCTCCATCCTCCAGTCACGATGTATTTAACGGCCTCACCGACCACCGCCTCCTACAACGCTGCCTCTGTTTTTGTCTTTTATGCAAGAGGTACATTATCAATATCTCCTCCACAGTCGCCATGTTTGTTTTTGAGTTTGAGGTTGTCATAAACTTTTGACTCTGGGCTGCCCCCTGGTGGATATATAAGTTAACATCCATGCCAACGTAAAGGGCGCATGGAAGTATGTGGGCAGTGACGGTAACATCGTTTGAAACGGACGTATACATTTTGTGTGTATAACAACAGAGTGAAAAAAAATTAACTTCCCCTCTGAGATTAATAAAGTCTATCTTCTTCTTCTTCTTTTCAAAATAAACCTTAGTTTTCACAAGAGATGAACAGTTTCTGCTTTTTAAATACATTCAGTCACTTTTCAAAATAAACTTAGAGTGTAGGTAGAAAACATAGTTTTTGGTTTATTTCCTTAAGTTTAGGTGACAAAAGAAAAAAACCCAAAACATGGTTTGACTTAGAATAACTACCTTTGTTTCTAACATGATTTAACAGTATGTGACGTAATATGGTACACATACTAACACACTATGTTGCTATTAAATTAACTTCGGACTTTCACCCGGGAGTCTGCTGTTTGTGTCCCGTGTGAAACAGGACCCATCCACCTTCACTTCCACCTGCTCTATACAGACTTTCTCAATCTTTATACTGTAGCAGTTGCCCGGGGCACCAGAAATTGCTGCTCCCGTTGTGCATCTTTCAACTCTGCTAAAGGAGGCATCTGTATTTTACGAACTGGCAGTGAGAGCGGGTTGGAGCTGACCATAAACAGGTGAGAGGCCGTGTGTTGCAAACTGCAGTAACAACCCCAGTTGAGATGCATATTAGGAATGCACCGTAACTGTGGTCACAGAATGCTGCTAACACCAGAATAACATCTACATATCCCACATATCAAATTCTGTATCAAATTCAGAATATTGTTATATTTGGAATAATACTAGAATATTAGTGCACATGTTAACGGACCTGGACCCTGAGCCCTGTCTGTACCTGCCTGCCAGTCTGCTTACCTGCACGTTTCTCTGCCCCATTCCTGCAAAATGACTTCTGTTCAGTCCTGCCAGCAGCTAATGTATGTTATCCTTTGAAATAAACCCCTTAACTGTCTGTCAGCCTGTATTTCCTGCACTTAGATCCTTTTCTTGTTGAGTCACTCTCACCTGTGTGACACCAATAAATTAGCACTGCTAACCTGGGAGCTGAAATCAAGCTAAATTCTGTCTATTAAAGTAATGCTAAGCTTCATGGTTGCTGTGATACTAACAATCGTATTTTGATTCTTGGTTAACTTCTTTAAAATGACTACGAAGGACACACCCTCTGACCTCTGTCTATGGAGTCTTTTGGATGAACTTCCGACAACAAGAACTGTTCATTCTACCAGGACTAGATCTATGTATCCTGGGAGGGTTCGCTCTGTGTGGATTAGATCCATGAAACCTGCTATCAGCGGCTGAATTCAGGAAGTGCCCTCTTCAGGTGATCTATGGACTCATTCGAAGTCACCTCTGACGCCAGGAAGTGTTTCTCTGTGTTAAATGGATCTTTGGAGTCTCAGTTATTGAACATCTGAAGAAGGAAGTGCCCACTCTCCTTGATCTGTAGCTGTACGTTTTGACCCTCGGCACCAGGAAGTGTCCTTTCTACTTACACTAGATCTATGGAGTCGCTGCTCGTAATGACCTCAGACAGGAAGTGTCCTCTCTGTTGGATGGATGGAGCTATTCTTATTTCCTTCAGAAAGCAGGCCAAGTATTGTGTGGAGTTGGCTCCTTCTTCCTCTCTGATGGTAAATGAGTCTGCTGAAATTTCGTCAGAACAGACGCTATTTCCATCATTTTAGATGTGAGTAACATGCCTGTTTAGATTTGATAATTCTGCACATGACTAACTGGATATGCAGAGATTTGCTGGGAAGAATCTGGTTTGTGAAAAATGTAGTGATGACGATAAAGTAAAAATTAGAGGGATATATTGGCAATAATTGTATATGATATTTATAAGTATGTTTTCCTTGGTGAATAATCACTTGATATCTACATATGGAACGGGCCCTCTTCAACAAAGTCCACCATGTTGTTTCTACAGTAGCCCAGAATGGACAAACCAAACACTGACTCTAGATAGGGTCATTCACTTTTTCTTATCGGCCACTGTAGTTCTCCTACGCGCTTGGCACAGGGGAGAAGTTTCAGTTTGTTGCAGTCTGCAACATCACCACTAGATGTCGTTAAATCCTAAACATGAAACCTTCAAAGCTGCAAACAAAACAATTGATGGTTTCATCAGGACAAAGTGAGACTGCGAGACAGTGTAGTCTCTGCTGACAGGATGTGACGACTGGAATAGTGAATGCAAACAAGACTGTTGGGAATGAGTTACTCTACAACAATCTTGATATGCTATTCATGTTATGTTGTGTTGATATTTGCAATTTGATTTACTGCTGATGTGAAACGTTTGAAATGTTCAAAGAGTATGTATTTGTTATTAATTCCATTAGTGCTCCTGTTGTTAAGTATCCTCATACAATGGTTCGTATGATTCTCTTCGAATTTGCACCCAAATGAATGATGTTACTAACTTCATGTAAAGTTACGTAATTAAAGTACCCAGATAGCACACATACATCTGGCCGACGTTGGCCCAGTGTATCAAGTTTAGATCATTAAGAGGTAGCAGGGAGAGCATTTGCTCCTTGCCAAGACGTCGCTGAGACGTCGGCCTTTAATCGAAAATGACTACCACACAACGTTCAAACGATCAATAAAAGAAGCTGCGCTCAGTGGGTGCTCCTTCATTAATATTCATATGCTTCGTTAACTACGACCTTTAGTCATTTAGCTCGGCCCTTTCAAACTACAAATATTTCACCATTCACTGTGAGAAATTAATGCTAACATTCAAAAATAGCTGACTGTTACCCTATTTTCAAAAATAGCTGACTGTTACCCTATTCCGTGTGTAAGTGTGCACAATGAAGAGACAAAAGTCAGTTTGACAAACTTTATTTTCAAATTTCCACAAACAATATCTGACGGCCAGTCCGCTTCTCCTGGCAGCCTGCAAGACACAGAAAAGACGATGAGCACATAACTTCAAGAAACAAATCCCAACTTCACCACTGTATTTTTTTTTTTTTAGTATTTCAGCTGTCTTTTAGCCAGATTGAAGGCTTTGGGTCCGTCACTCTGCTTCATTTAGTGTTGAAACTGTTAAATAACGGGATCCGGCGTTAACTCCATTAACTGTTAACAGCAGCTCAACAATCAGTCCTTCATCTCGGAAAAACAGTGGTTTCAAAACTGCGCTATTACCGGTAGCCACCGGGTCAGTTTGCTTTGCAGAGGAGGAGACCTCGACTGATAAATTGCCCATAAAATCACATTAACAACATACCGAAGGCATAAACAAGCTAACAGCTAATGAAAGATAACATTAGCTGGTGGGGACATGTGCTAAACTATATACACCCAGTCGTGCCTCGCCACTCACCAGGAACCTCTTTTAACGGTCACGTAATAAACAGCATAGCTATTTTCTGCCAATTTATTCCAGTTAGCTTACCTGAAACCAACTGCGATGAGATGCTGTGTCCTGCGAGCTCAGTTCCAAACAAAGATCGCGGAGGTGAAATTCCGCCTCTGTGGCGACTTCCGTATGTGGGCAGGTATGGGCCGACCCAAAGCCGACGTAACAGAGACGTTTGATGAGCTGGGACACAATAGTATTAAATTTAAAGGTAGCCGCCCATGCGGCCGACGCTTGTCGGACGTTATAAATTCAGGGCCGATGTGTCGTCCTGAGGCCGATGTCGGCCAGATGTGGTTAGGTTTCGGAAAGAAAACACGGTGAGGACACAACTTAAATGACTTAAAGTTTCCGCAGTTTCAAACACTAGTGTCTTGGGGGAAAGTTCTGGGTAAAAGTCCTGTGCTTTGTGACCCGTCCACCACATCTACCTGTCTCCGTACTGAGACTGCTCAGGACCACTTTCTCCTTTATCTCATCAATGTGTTGATCATGTGATCACAGCCCTCCAAGATATGTGGAATATGTGCATTTCTTTCCATAGGAAAACATTGCCACAACATGGCAGTACCAGATGGTTCCCATAGAAAAGCTTAAGGTAGTGGCTGTGTATTTTAAACCAGGTGGGGTGATGAACCAGACTTACATTTGCCAAATCAACCAATTAGTCCTCATCCCTAAAGTAATTTCTGCTATGTTTGAAAACACTTCCAATAATAAATATCAGAAGTTTCAGTTATACAAGAATCAATGGAAAAAGATGAACTGGATGACAAATATACAACTACTTAACTTAATTAGTTCACTAAAGAGCAGCACCCAAAAGCTTCCCAGCTCTCCCCTGGTGACCATCCAGGACTTTATAAAGTATATACAGCACAACAGAAGTGTTTTCATGCCAAGCTGTTGCGTCATTGGTCTAAACGTCCAATTAAAATTGGTTAACAGACATTTTTTTGCTATTCAAAAACACATGAGAGCAGTTTATTCTACGGGAAAATGTCTTTGGTCCAATATTTACCAAATGATGCCCATTTCCCAGAATGCCACCAGGAATGTTACTGTATGTCGCACTCTGGTCAATTAGGAAAGTGGAGTTGGTTTCCATGCCCTTTCCACAACAGATTTTTCCCTCTATGATTCTCACACATGCACATCTGCTGTGACTCAGAGATTTTACTCTTTGATCCTGGATGTTCAGAGTGCTGAAACATTTTCTCTCATCTAAAGCAACATTATCCACTAAACAGCTATAAAAAAGGAAAACTTGTTTGAAATTGCTAGCAAGGACTTTTGAAATTAATTATGAAGTAATTTATTCCCAAATGTTCGTACAGCTCTTGTGCTGGAGTTCTTGGAAAAGGACAATGGTGTCATTATATCACGGAAGTTCAGGTTCATGCTGTAATGGACTCATATTTTTTAAACATCATAGAAACAGAAACATTGAGAGGAAACACCAAACGGCCTGATCAATCTGCAGCATGAAAAGCCGTCTGACACTTGACATGACTGAACTGTGTGAGCTCAGAGTGGAAGTAAAATATTGACTTTATTTTCCGTTCACTTCAATACAGGCAGAGTTTTCTAGTGGCCACTAGCACAGCTGCAGGTTCATTGTTCATTGCTGCAGTGTCTACTTGAATTTTACTGTCTTTAATGCTGCTGCCAGGAAATGAAAATAGCTTTCATTAGTCTAACAAATCACGGCGAACTCTTGTTACATGTTTGTCTCTTAATGTATCTGATGATGTCAACATTTTACCCTCTCAGTGTGTATTTATGCATGTGCATATGTACAAGCGTTTATGTGTTTGTTTGTTTCCCAGCCGGGTGCCAACATTCCAGCCAGGCGTCCACACCAGGAGACAGGAAGTCAGGAACAAGATGATGATGAAGTCATCATCCTGGGACAGAGAATGAGGTCGTCAGTCCTGCGTGGCACAGGTTGGGCACGCGTCCAGTCATTCTCCACCCTTCAGTTGCACTGATGTGTAACGAGCCAGAGAACAAGAGACACCAGTGAGTTGCTAAAAATGAAAGAAATACTTCACCCCCAAATGACCGTTTGTATATCAGTTACTTACCCCATGATATGTTAAATTTGAGGGGAGAATTTTGTTTTTCTAGCATGCCTCCACGGTGAACGAAGAGTCCAAATACAGAGAAAATTCTTGATGAACTGACATGATGGGGTCCACTTTTTAACAACAGTAAAAGTACACACAACATCTGCTTACAAAACTGGTGCAGTATTATCAGAATCTCATTATCCAGTCGTAGGCTCAGCACCCAAACAGACAGCGCTTTCCAACAGGGAACTGACAGGAAAGTGAAACTTATCTGTATACTTTTCAAAGCAAGACTCTATTGACAAAAACAGTAATTTTACCTCACTGAACACAGGAGCTGCTGGTCTGCCTCTGCCTCCATCAGTTAGTTTGTTTGTGTTGTTGTATGAGTTTGAGCTTTCAAAGGTTTAGTTTGGAGTCACTAAAGTCACACTATGACACAAACAAACTAACTTGTAGAGGTGGCGGTAGACCAGCAGCTCCCATGTTCAGCAAGGTAAAATGATCATTTTTGTCAATGGAGTTGTGAAGAGAGCATTGATAAGTTTCAATTTCCAATACTTTCCATTTATCTTCCCGTTAGAGAGAGCTGTTGGCTTCTCCACCTATTTAATTTATCACAACAGAGTGTTGGTTTGTGCACCATTAGGGGCCGTACACATGCATATAGACGCGTGGCAGGTGCACTTAAACGTGTTCCTTTGCACCTATTTTTAAGGGCGCGTCAGCTGCACCCTGAACTAAACCAAGTTCAACTTTTGGAACGCAGCGGTGCACAATGCACATCATGTGACAGGGAACAACCAATCACAGCGGATAGGTCTCTTTCCCCTCTGGGGGAGAAGTTGATCATGTTAGTGCAGAGCTACCAGAGCTTCACATCTGTCCCACGGACAATAGGCCTACACACAAACAACGCCTGGAGGAAGATCAGGCATTAATACATTGCTTGCTAAGGCTGCTTAGTAGGCATGTAACAATATATCGAATTTCGCAGTGTCGCGATAAAATAAATTCTCGATACCATCGTGGGAATGCCACGGTAGTTATATAGCTGCGTTCTCCTACAGAGCCGGTAATATGACTGTGCGACTACATTCCCCATAATCCTTTGCATGCAACTGCGCACGCAGGTGAGAGCAGACTCCGACTCTGACCCGTGTGTGACCAGAGGAAACAGCGAATAAAAGTAAGGAGATGGATTGTTCTTCTCTGTGGATTTTCTCCGCGACCATTCATCATAGCGAGAAGCCACGCATATCACGTAAAACAGCGGAATCGTGGCGGGATTTTGGCTTTCCGACAAGACCTACCTTGTCGATAGTCCAATGTTTTCACAGCGAAAAAAAATGATAAAGTTACACTAAAATAATGTATAACAAAGCTTTCATACAGCTTTGCACACACATTACTTTTGGATGGATTACTCGCGAATGCAGGGTCGCACAGAAACGCCA
>NC_065521.1:42281067-42301495 GCF_006386435.1 Epinephelus moara | reverse complement strand
CACTATAGTTTTAATTGACATGACTTTGTTATGGCACTTTAATGTCTGCCTACCTAGCAGTAATAGGGGGGAAATGAAAGCACATGTTCAACTGTGTGTTGATTTGTTTATGATACGCTTCCAAGTTAAAAATAACCTGCTGTACAGTGTACATGCACTATTTTTGAATAAAATAGCTATTTTTAACAATAAATTTTCTCCTTTTTTCCCCTTGTGTAAATATCGTTATATATATCGTATCATGGACTCTTTATCGTGATAATATCGTATCGTGAGTTTCTGGTATCGTTACATCCCTACTGCTTAGGAACCTGAGATGCAACCTGCTGCGCTTGATCTCACATTACCCATGCGGTTAAAGATGCCGTTTATGTACAGCCCCTTATGCTGCACATATTCAAATACAGTATGTTTTAATTTCATAGTAAATTGACTTTGTCCGTAGGACTGTTCATGACTGCTGACTCACGATCACAATTTATTTGTTTTTAGTACAAAATGGCTTCGAAAGTATAACGTCACAATAAATCTTAGATATAACACTGTAAAACTTGTGTATTATGATTACTGTCTGTCAAATACTCACCTTGTCTCAGTCTCAACTCTTTAGTCTGTTTCTCTCCGGATCAACTTCCGACTTTCTTTGATTGTGAAATGATTTGTCCTCATGAATGAAGACAGATCTGTGTGCCGTGTTTGCGTGAGTGTGTGTGATTTCCTCTTGGCCAGGTCACAGCAGGACTGAAGTCTGCTGGTCTGCTGCTGGGCCGTGGGTGTGTGTCCCGCCTGGTATATGTGTGTGTGTGTGTGTGTGTGTGTGTGTTTTATGAGTGTTTTATGATGTGTGGGAAGGCATCGGCAGCCCCACTCCCACACACTTCCCTCTCGCACCCCTACCCCTCATATATGTAGTGCACACACACACAAACACACACACAATGCCCATGCAGACAAGTTTTCAGTCTCATTTACTGCATTTATTGTAAATTTCCTCTTTGTATTTTCCACTTCATGAGCTACGTATAACATATTTCAGCATGATTTTAGTTTTAATTTAAAAGTATTGAATGTCACAGAAACACTAACTACCAGTCCATGTCCTTCAGTGGTACATATGAACGTCACACTACTTCCTGCTTTTGCATTGAAAATTGACAATGGACGTAGATCCAGTCCTGCAAAACGGTCCCATACAGACGTAACTCAGAGGGGACTGCGTAGCGGAAGGACTCCATGGTATCATTATTGTTCTTCAAAAAAGGGAAACTGATGATACAATGGTATTAAATACATAAAAAAACTGGCAACAAAGAGTTGAAACTGGCAATTTAATAATTTTATGTCAAAATCTGGTAGAAAATTACAAATGCAACAGAAAGTAACATAAAAAATTTGACATATTTATTTATTGCCCTATTTTGTTTAGTCGTCACTCGTCCTGTGTCATGTATTGTTTTACCTGTGTGTGTGTGTGTGTGTGTGTGTGTGTGTGTGTGTGTGTGTGTGTCGCTCCACAGGGACTACAGACAGAAGAATAGCAGCAGCTCTGCAGTGGTGTGAAACTGAGAAAGTGTTTGCTCCCTGCTTCTTCTTCCTGTCCCTGTGTCCCCCACACATCCAGCCCCACTTCCTCTCAATGGGACTCATGGGAGTTGAGACTGTCTACCCATCTGTCCTCCAGTCCGTCAGTCTGTCTCTGTTTGTTGTGCTCAAACAAGAGGATCAACATTTTGGGAAGTACTCTTCATGGCCTTCTTGAAGAACTGGATGAAAATATTGATACCACTCTCAGTTAGCATTGTGCCCCTCAAACCATGTATTTTAAGCCAAAACATGTCTTTTTCCTAACCGCTAGCTAACTGCTCAGCGATGACCCCTGTGGGATGGTGTTGCTGCAGAAACATGGTGGCCACCCTCAGGTTTTCCCAGAGGTCGCCCCAGTGAGCAAGCGACTTCATTTTAAGCAGCAAAAACACTTTGGTATTGTTAACCAGCGCCTGTTAGCACCGCTAGTATGCTGAGGCTGAGGCTGCTAATGGTGCTAACAAAGCTAATTGTGCTAAAATAAGCTGTTTAACGATGCTAAAGGGGTTTGTGGCTCAAAATGAAGCCGCTTACTCATCAGAGTGACCTGAGGGGAGGCCGGAGGATGGTCACAATGTTTCCGCAGCACTGTAACACCGACCAAAACCAAAGAGGTGGGACAGCGAGTGGCGCTGCTAATTAGCTCCCAACTGACCCAAACATAGAGCAGTGTAGCCAGGGCTTGCTAACCAGTGTAGCATTAATATCTTATTAGCCTCCCTCTTAAGGTGGTGCAGCACAGTGCTAGTACTACGACTAAACTGAAGAGTGCAAAATTAACCTGTAGACCTACATAACTGGTCAAAAATATTCTCTGCAGTCAACGGTTAATTTTTGGCAACCCTATCTCAGCAATTAGTTAACTATAACAGTTTCACCACATGGATCTGTGTCTGAGACTGTTTTTGTTGTTTCCAAGGTCAGTTGTGTCCATTCAGAAGCTCTACTAAACTGTAATTTCCTTAATGATGTTTGCATACTCTTCTTCTGTGGTTAAATTAAACGTACAATGCAACAGGTTGACATCCAGCAGGTCGGGAGAGGTTTTTTAAGGTAAACGAGTGTCTGTCACTTTCCATCAATACAGTCATGAAGTAACAGGCTTTGTCCTTCTTTCAGCATGCCTGCCCTCATTATTCTCTCAGAGTGTGTGTGTGTGTGTGTGTTTGCATGCAAAGTTGGATATAGGTCAGACCTGGGTGTATGCATGGCTTTGTGTGTGTGTGTGTGTGGTGTGCCATTTTGTGAGTGCTGAAAAGGCGCTCTAATCTTTATCCATATAACAAGTGAAAACAATGAGCACACACACACCCACACACACACCCTCTCCACCCTCCTGCTGCTCTCAGCATCTCCCCACTGTGGCAGCAGCACAATTCCCAGAAACTGCCCTCCATCCAGAGCGCACACACACACTATAGATTCCTATCTGTTGTGCGTATAAGGGACTGCAGCACGTTTTACACGTGTGTCCACATGTTTACATTGCGTATGAACTAAGTGCAGCAGGACAATGGTGGGACGCAGTGTGTGGGACGACCACACGCACACACAGGAGGGATGTATGTTTGTTTTTTCAGTAAACCTGTGTGTCTTTTGTTTGTCTCTTAGTTTGTTTTCCCTGCACTCAGAATGCACCGTCAGCTGTTTTCTGATGGTTTGTGTGTGCTGATGACCCTGTGACCTTTCATAATATACCTGTGCATGTGTGTATGTAGGGTCATTAAATGACAAGAATTACATATGTTTAAATATATATATTTCTCTCTATCACAGCTTGCTGTCCACACTGTTGACAGGAAATAGAAGATGGTAAGATAAGATGGAAAGATAATAAAATATAACTAGTTTTCTGGAAACGAACATGGTTGGGTTTAGGCAACAAAAGCACGAAGTTGGGTTTAGGAAAAAAGAACAGGGTTTCCGTTTATTATCTTACAGGACACAAACAGCGCTCTCCTGGGTGAAAGTCACTCTCACAGGTGAAAGTCAGTGGTTGCTGGACCCATCATCCACCCTCCAGCCCACCCTACCTGGACTTCCTCCACCTTATCTTTCGTTCTTTCTCCGCTGCATTTCCTCCTGACACCACTGGCCGCCTTCAAACTACAGTGGCTTACTGCCCAACTTTGGAAAGAGACCGGGTTTTCTTGAAAGAGGGAAAAGCTTTGGAGACGTAGAATCACAGGGATGACTTTAACATTTGTTTTGAAACTTCAGCCACATTTAATATGAGCATCAGACACTGTGACATTATACATAAATGACAGAAAATAAGGTAGAGCATGAAAAGTCCTCTGAAATGAATAGCTCATCATGCTGCTGGTGCTGCTGCTGGTGCTCTCTCTTTTAGGGTCTGTTTGGGATCGCATTTTGGATCAGGTCTAATTTTCTCTTCTCTGAAAATTAGGTCAGGCTCAGACAGGTTTTCCTTGGGTACAGTTTGCATGCTGCCAAAACCCAGGGCAAAGCAGGCTGTAAACTTCAAATATTCAATGGTTTAGAAGTAGTTTTCAAAAAGGCTCCATTCACAGTTTTTTATTTAAAGTGAGCATTGCGTTAGTTCAGGCAGGACACGATGTCAAGCTCAGCTCACATCCCAGCTACATCAGCTGATCTCAAACAGCCCAATCAACTGATGGAGCAGCTGATTGATGGAAGGGAGTCATGCAACCAGTTGGCGAATCTCATTCAGGGCGCCCTATTTAAACTGCTATGGCCTGCCTACTGTTGCTGCTTCCTCTGCAAGCTGCTTTGCAACCCGCCTCCACCCCAGCTCCTCCTTTTGCATGCTGTGTCTGACTTATCAATGTCATTTCTGTTTGTCATTGATGCTGCTCTGTTCTGTTCCTGTGAGGTCTTTGCTGCTGCTCTCCCTGCCTAAAAGTCCATTCTCACTGACGGCGAATATCCGCGCGGATTATTCTCGTGGAAAAATATAAAAGCTGATTTCATGGGTTCTTATGGAAGTTTGCACACCGGGGCGGAACTTTCGTGTGGTGAAAAAAGTTTCCACCCAGACTCTGACCCCCCCGGAATTCGCCGGCTAAACTACACAGCTGGGCCAATGAAATTGTTTGTTTATAGTCGCGCAGACCCGGGAGAGTCCGAAATCCAGTCAGGCAGGACAGTATGGGAGAAAGGTTGATAAACCTCGTTTCACAGCACACTGTCCTTTTTTGATAACAGACGGGATGATTTTATGAACAATGAATTAAAGGACGTCTGGCAGTCCATTGTCCAGCTTGGTGGCTGCGGTGAGAGTGGTAAGTGCTAAAGAAAGTTGATTCTGACGCTTGTTAAACGTTAGCTTGCTAGCTTGCTGCTGCTGCTGCTACTTGTGTCTGTGTTCACCCACACCCGTTCACACTGTGCGGAATTGGAACACAACAACGCGAAATTCCGTACCGCGCCTGTGTGTATGGTTTAAACGCGGAAAAGCGCTGCGCGAATATTCCGCAAGTCCGTCCCGCATTTCCGCATCACAGCAGTGAGAATGAACCGTTAGGCTATCCATGTAGGCGCATGGAAGGGCAGGAAGGTTTGCTCTCTCTACCTCAGGCTTTCCTTGTTTGCACATGGAAGGGCAGAGAGGTGTGCTCACTCTGCCTTATGCTTTCCATGTAGACGCATGGAAGAGGCTTTCTGTGTAGGCCTGAGAAAAGGCAGAGGCCCCAGAACAGAGCCATACCGCCAAATACAATACACCAAATAGAAAAAAAAGTTTTTTTTGACTTAAGTGTTCCTGACTGAACTATTTCACTAATATGTCACAGACACTAACAGACAAAAGCAGTTAAGAAGTAGTCTCAGTTTGATTGGTAACATCAGAACATCCACACATATTCAAAATAGCAAATGATGTTACACTGCAGTGACACACACACACGAACACACACACAGTACTGCATGTGAGCACCAAGCGTGAGTGTTTTACATACAGACACACACATCCAGTAAACATATGGAATGTCACATGACCACAAAAATATATTGTTTATAACCCACAACACACTTAACATACACATACACATGCACATAAACATTTTATACGTGTACCCATCACTCAACTGTGCATGCTCTTACATTCACACACAGAGAGTAGCATGCGAGCACTTTAAAGACCACGCATACATGCTGCTGTCTCTCACACACACACACACGCTCTGCAGTCAGTGATCCCCTCCCTCCGTCTTTAACATTTTCTGAATAGTTGCTGCGACCACAGAATACTTTCCCAACTTCTGTGGCCGACTAAACTGGAGGCTCTGAGTTTGTTCACCATCACTCTTCCTTTTTCTCCCACTCATCCCTTCCTCCTTCTCTCCATATGTCACTTCCATACTGTGTGTATATATCTCTGTCTCTCCATCTGTCCCCAAGACAACTCCTGTCTTCGTGTCGTCTTCTTCTTCGGCTCTGCCAATTTTAATCCATCCTGTGCACCACTTCTACCGTCGTTGACTCTTTCTCTTCAACATCCTCACCCCCCCTCAGCGTGTCTCCTTTTAGGTATCTGTCTGGTTATACTGACAGCTCCTGTATGTTTCCATTCAGTTTCTTTAAAATCTGTGTTGTAGAATTTTCCTGATCTTCACAAAAAGAGTTTGAAAGGCTCATTAATCTTTTAGACGTGCTTGTCATTGTGGTCACTGTTTTATATTTCATGTTCTGATCACAGAAACATAACATCTTCCAGTACATGGATAATTCTTCATATTGTGATGGGCCCCCTCGGCTTAGTTCACCCTGCTGTTGCTTTGGTTTCTGTCTGCAGGGCTGCACACCTGTTGGAGGTTAATCAGTGGCATTGGACACACCTGAGCACGGTGTGCCTCATGCATATAAGCCAGAGCAGCAGCCAGTCCTTTGGAAGATCTCCTCCACACCACTTTGTTATGCAGCAGACCTGTGTTTCACTTCTTTTTGTCCCAGTTAAGAGCTGAGCTGTGACAGTATGTATGCAGTCATGAAGAAGACCTGAGACTCCAATGAGATCACTAATGTCACCACTTTGAAGAGACTAAAGTGAAACCTTCTCACACCTAAAATCTTGCAGAGTCACATTTGCAAGACTACACCTAGATTCCTCATGAGATTATTTCCCATCCTGCTCCTGATGGAAAAAAAAATCACCAAACTTTCTTTAATAAATGACCTTACAAAACACAAAAATACATAACTATAGAAACGCCACATAAAAGGTGTCATACATCAACAGTATTCTTGTCAATTCTGCATCATTATATTCAAAAGATAAAACGTATTTATGTCCAAGATTTACATTTTGGATTTTGTTACTTCGCTACCAGCCTCCGTTGGTTAGGGTGCATTCGTTTTGTACTCAGAAGTTGGAAGTAGGAATGACGTCACCTCTGAACTGACAACAGTTTTTGCATTCTAGTTGACAACGGTGGACAAGTCGGAAAAATACATGGACGCCTGCAAAAAAGCCTTTGTTGCCCTTGCACTTTCGGAGTATAGACAGCTTCAAAACCTTCATGCACTCCAGCTGATGAATGCCGCAGATGAGGCTGACCTGATGTAAAACAAATAAGCTATAAACAGTACTTGAGCAGAGTGTTTACTCACTATGTATGTGACCGGCAGCCATCTTGAATTCGTAAATCGGGGTTTATGCGGTTGCTCCGAGTTTCCAAGTTGGCAATCCGATCTCAGGGTGCGTTCCAGTTTAAACTTCTGACTGGGAACTGAGAATTTCCCACCTCCGAGTACAAAACGAACGCACCATTAGCTGCAGTATTATAGTGGGAGAAGAGTGTGGGAATGAGAGGTGAACCGTTTCAAAATTAGGATTTCTCACTAAAATAAATGCTGGTTGGTGGATCAGATAAATGCTGAATAAATCACAGACTCCTGGTAACTCCACACCTCCACCAGTTTCTCCTCATTTTCCAAGAGAGCTGAGACTTGTATTATTATTATTATTATTGTATTGTTATTTGGTGCTGGAGAGAGCGCAACTGTTGGTTGATGACAGTGTTCATGTCATTTAACTTCAGTAGTATCATTAGTCAAGACTAAAAACTTGGGGCGACACGGTGGTGCAGTGGTTCACAATGTCGCCAAACAGCAACCCGGGGTGTGGGAGGCCTTCTGTGTGGAGTTTGCATGTTCTCCCTGTGTCAGTGTGGGTTTCCTCCAGGTACTCCAGCTTCCTCCCACAGTCCAAAGACATGCAGGTTAACTGGTGACTCTAAATTGTGCGTAGGTGTGAATGTGAGTGTGAATGGTTGTCTGTCTCTATGTGTCAGCCCTGTGATAGTCTGGTGACCTGTCCAGGGTGAACCCTGCCTCTCACCCAGTGTCAGCTGGGACAGGGTCCAGCCCCCCGTGGCCCCTAACAGGGTAAGTGGTTATGGAAAATGAATGGATGAAAGAATGGAGACTAAAAACTTGCAATAATGTTAAACATGTTTGATTTTGTCGGAACATCAAGGTGATAAAAAGACTACTTAAGACAGCTCAGACTGAGTTTTATGACCACCTTACACCAAACGATCGAGGTAACGGGAGCGTGCACCAACTGAGATAAAATTCTCAGGATTTTATTACGACACTGGCGATTTGTCTGCAACAGTGAAATCACTTGAAAAGCCATTTGGTGTAATGGGGATTTGCCTACAACAAGGGTGTAGTGGGGAACACTAGAATGGAGCAGGTGTGAAGGGAAGACTCTGGGAACAGGGAAGGACTAACGAGACAGGTGTGTCAGAAAACAGGCGGGAAAACACACAAAGACAGGAAGTAAAACCAGACATGACAGACGAGGAGAGAATCTACAAAATAAAACAGGAAACAGATTAAATATGAATGAATAACATGAAACAAGGAACAAGATAACAGAATAAAAAAAAAGAGGATCATGACCAGCATTATCTGTGACGCTCTGACTATTTTCATCAAAGATAGATTATCATCAATGTGGTTTAAAGCTCAATTAGTGTGGTGCATTAGCTCTGACTTCTGAGGTCCGAAAGTCAGCTGTCAAGAAGTGTTTGCATTCACAAACAATTGTGGGTGAGAAAAATTCAACAAAAAGCAAACATGGACATTGTCTACATGATTGAGGGTCCTGCCAGTATTTAAAGGCTCCCTCAGAGTAGACTGTTACTCTGACAAAAAATAAAGTGACTGTGATGGATGAGCTGTCTGCAGCAAGCTGCAAGTCTCTACAAATTGATTTTTATAGAAATGAACTGAAGCCGCAGGCTGCCTGGAAGGGAGGAAATCAAAATAAAAACGTACTGTACGCTTTGGAAAATGCTAGGCAGTAATTCAAAGTACACATAATTTGTATTAAATTAGGTAAAACATGCAAAGACACCACTGTAATTCCTTTAAGGTCCTCTAAGGCGACCTACCACACTGTGGAAACTATGGGATACACTTCACTGACCGACTTAATCCACCAAACATAACTGGACAATTAAATAAAAAACAAAAAGTATCTGCCAAGAAAAATGTGATTCACTGCATTCCTCCCGTCTCTCTGCAGCCTTCCAGCAGTGATGGGAGGCTCTGCTGAATTACAGCGTTTTAAAACCACACTGCTGGGGACTCAGTAATGTAGCAGCAGCTCTGCCTCTCGCTGCCTCTCCTCCAAAATACTATCACACCATCCCACCTCACATCTAAATCATATCGCAGCGTCAGCCGGGCTGAAAACAACTCGGCTGCAGCACAGAGCTCTGCACAGACAGATTCTAAAGACTTAAGACATTCTCAACATGTCTTTGCATCAGTTTGTGCAGTCCAGGGTGAAGTCACTTTTAATTGCATCTGTCCATAGACGTAATCACTCCACCTCTGCTTTGTGTCCTGATCATGGTTAATCAGTTATGTTAACAACCTGTATTCAGTGCTGTTTGTGCGTCTCTTTGTGTGTTTGTGAGCAACATGTTGGAGGGATATAGCAAGGAAGAACCAATCAAATTTTGGAGCAGATCAGAATCACGGGGCGGACACATAAACTATTTTACATTTCCGTCAAACTTGCAATATGCATACAAGTAAACAGAGGTGGCTGAGCTGAAATGGCAGCAACTAGCGGTGCAACAGCAACAGTGCTGATGGAGCTAACAGTGTTTATGGTGTTACACTTCCACAAGGTTGTCAGCGCCTGTTCATTCCAGTGGAGTTGCTCGCCTGGTGCATACACTGGGTTTACTTCCGCAGTATGCAGCCCACTGAAAATGACCAGTAGTGTTTCTCCCAGTGGCCCACAACTTCCAACTCGGCTCTGAACTCACGTTGTGATTACGTCACAGATTTTCAAATCGCTTTTCTTGGCTCAAGGAAAGTTTTATAAGTAGAAAACCTCCATGGAGCAAAAACATCATAATATAAAGAGTCATAATTGACCTTGGTACAGTTCAGGGTGTCCCGTCAACAGTTTTACAGATGTATCGTTTTCAGTAGTGGTCTATGGGGAAAATGCTTTTTGGGCTGCAGGAGATTTTTGCTGCAATACCACAAGTGGCCACTACAAAAAATGAGACGCAAGGGTGAGGTGTTTTCCTGCGGGCCTGGCGGGGACATAAACATTATTTCCAACAAGAAATGATTAGAATATAAAAAATAAGAGGGGGTAGGACCAGAATAGTTTTGAACTTCTTCTCACCCCTTTTGAACATGAACAATATTATCTGAGTTGCTCATTTGTTGCTTATACGTTGCTGAGGGTCCCATTTATGTTTGTGTTTTATTAACATGTTCAATAAATTGACTAATAAAAGGAAGTACAAAAAGGCCCAGTAGAATGTTTATGCTTCCAACGATCTATATAGTGCATTTGTGACATCACAAAGTCACAGAGATCCTGGTGGCTCTTTTAAAGGCTCAGTTTCTGAATATGTACACTTCTCTGTGGACTGAGTGTTTGATACTTTCACAGTATTTACATATCGCCTACATCTACTTTATTTTTTAAAAAGACATGAAAATCTGACTTTTCACAGTATGGGACCTTTAAGTTAATAAGCAAAATGCTATACCCTAAATCAGTTCTCAGTGGTGTGCCGTGATGCCAGTTTTGTGATAACCACACATTATTATTGCAACATTCAACTGGGCCTATAGAAAAAGCTATGAATTATTTTTAATTGACCGCATCAGTATGTTGTGTGCACTAATTTCCTAATCATGAGGCAAACTGTGGCTAAAAAATGAAATTTAATTGAGAAAACCTTCACAGGGAACCTATTTGTTGCCGTTTGCACACAGGAATTAAAAGTGTGTGACACATCAAAAGCCCTGATTGGCAGCCAGTGTGAGGGATGGTAATATTTATAGAAAGCCTTGAGTGGGACAATGGATTGCTTTAAGCACCAGCGAACATGCCCTACCACCGAAAAAAACTGTCAGTAGACAGTATCATGAAAGCCACCTGTCTCATGTTTTTAGTAATCCTAGGTATTCTTCTTCTTCTTCTTCCGAGGAAATCATACTTCCCATGGGTGAAAACTCACCAAACTTTGCACAAAGGNTTTATCTCAAAAACTGAATTTTTGACAGCATTTTGAATTTTGCTCTTATGTGAACAATTGGAGTCAATGTAAAAATGGTAATTTTAATCATCAGTTTTTCACTTATGGAGCAAATCAATCATTGTTACAAACAAATTACCAACATCTCCATGCTGTCTAGATGCAATATGTGTATTTTCAGATTTTTGTTCTGACAACTGAATTTTTTACAGTGGTTTGAAATCTGCTTTTCCATGCATGGACGGCTGCTAAACCTGCACGTCTGGCTTAGTCAGTTTGTGAAGCTACACATGAATTGTCACTGACTAATTAGCTCAGTCAGATAGAAATTTATTCTTAGTCTCAGAGGTTGTGAGTTCAAGCCTCAGCTGATGCAAAAGGCAGATTGTGTTGCTAAATTCCTAAATGTCTTCTAGTTCTTCTGCTTGTTGCTCAGAATTGCCTAGAAATGCCCGGATCCGACCCATTGTTGCGCAGCAGCTATAATCTTAGTTTTATTATCTTATGTGATGATGAGAGTGATAACACACGTTATAGAAGCTGCTGTGCACAGATTTAAATACAGGTGTGCAAGAAAATAAGTCAATAAGTTATACGTTATAAACATTAGGTTAAACTTTCCCTTTGAGTTTTTTTTTTTACATAATTAGAATCCTTGTTCTTCTCTATAGTTGGTGCAAAAAGGCACAATGTCCCCTTTTGCCAGTCAGTAAGGTAAGATGAAACAGGCATTTGGTTGTGTTTAAAAACGTGTTCTTTGATCAACCTCTTTTCCTTCACTCCTTTCTTCCCTTCTGCACCTCAGCTGTTCAGCTCATCAGAATCTGCACATAGGAGAGCTGATAATAGTGACAATATGTGGATAAAGACTGTTACAGCACCAAAAAGAAAAACAACTAAATGGTGTTAAATTTAAAATGTTTCCAGTCAGATTCTTTGAGTTAACACCAGAGAACCAGATACCAGTGTGAAAACCCTGCCAGCAATAGCACCTATAATTATAATTGCCCTCAGCCTGTTGGCCTCCTCTGCCATGCTTTAATCACACATCGTCTGTCCTGATTTAAATTAGGATGTTTTTTGCTTCAGAAATGACTAGAATGAACATCATCATTATCCCATTTCACCTCTAAATCACTTTCTCTCCCCTGAACCGCACTCAAAACAGATGCAGCCTCTGCAAAGTGGTAAAACAGCACTTAGCTTTTAAATTAGTGGCTTTACTGAAGGAAGGAGTTTGTGTTGTTTTAACAAATGGCTGGGCCAACATTTGGGTGGGACAGAGGGTCGAGGACGTACAAAACTACTTTTGCAGTTAGTGTACAGAAAACAAATATCTTCAGTGTTAGTGCACAGGAAATAAATTCACGTTAGTGTTTCGGATTAACAGGAAATGATAGAAGACGAGCGCCAGCACTCGTCAATCAAGCGTGATTTGGAAAAGCTGCCACCAGTCTCAAATTTAAAAGCTGAACAAAGAGACAGATACAAAGATTTAATACTTTATTTTGTGTTTTGTGAGATCCTCATGGTGTTTCACCACTGTCAACAATTTGTTTAAATATTTTCCAGCTGTGAGCAGCTCTTGCATTTCTGTTATACTTTGCATTGTGAGACAACAACTCAAAAATCAAACACACTTAGTCTCCATATTGATCTCTGAGTGTTTCTGATTCTGCACAGCTGGTAAGAGTTAGAATATAGAATAAAACTGGGGCACAGCTCAAGTTTTGTAGAAAATAAATTGCTAGAATGAACATCCTCGTTATCCCACTTCACATCTAAATCACTTTCTCTTTCAAAACAACTGCGGCTGAGAACACTGGCCTAGAAAATGGATAGTATTTAGCTTTTAAATTAGTGGTTTGTGATGTTTTCACACACAGCTCAGGGCCGTGCAAAGAAAACACTCATGCATCCATAAACTTGTAAACTTGTATTTGGGTAAAGACAGAGTGTCACTGTTTATACTGACCTGTTTTCAATAATGATGATGTAAAAACAAAATGATAAACGCATTCTAAAAATACTAGAGTAAACATTCTCATTATCCCACTTTATAGCTAAATTACGGTCTGACACTCAGGCGCTCGGCCGAAGCAACGGCCCAGAAAACAGAAGTTTGTTTTAGCAGAGCAGCTCTATGACTACCGAGCAAACTCAAATGAAAGCTACTAAATGGATTCAAATGTGTTTGACACTTTATTTGTTGGATTCTGAAAACTGAGGAAACTGAAAGCTGGTTTACACCTGGTGTTAACGTGTGTCTTGGGTGATCCGATCACAAGTGGGCAGCTCCAAGGCCCCGATCACACAGAAAGCGTTTTGTAGGTTGCAAACGGTAAAAAAAATAGCTTGTTACGTCTTTTATTGTTGCCAGGCAACCACTCCATCACATCCTTACCCTAACCTTCACGTCTAATGAATCTACCGCTTCATTATTATCATTATTATTATTTCACAGTAATCAGTGTGTAGTTGCTGACATGTTGAGGCAGAGGGTACTGTCTGTAGCTCTGGTTGAGGGTGAGAGGCTGTCAGCAGATAAACAGAGATCTGTGTGGGTACATGAGACCCTAAAAAAGAGGCTGGATCATGGGGAGTACCACCAGTTGGTCCAGGAGCTTCTCCTCCATCATGGACGTTTCCAGGCATATTTTAGGATGACTCAGGGGCAGTTTGACAACCTGCTGTCTATTGCTGGGCTCTGGGTATCCGGCAACCTCTACCATCAGTTTCTCCTCCATTGTTTACCAACTGTAAACTTGTTGTCGTGACCACCACAGAAGGCCCGCCTCTCACAGTTTGGTCTCGCAGTTCATAGTGCTCTGGCAAAAACGCCAGGCACTAGTGCAGAAACGCAAGGCGCATCGCAACACAAAAGCAGCGAGCAAAAAGCGTCACTTGTTAAAAACAATTACAAAAAACACCTGTTAAAACGCTTTCTGTGTGATCAGGGCCAAAGGGAGTCAAATAAAAGTAGCCAAATGAAGTCACTTATCCACATTAAATACAGGAAATGACCCCAAACAACACTGAATTTAAAGAAACACTTACTTTTCTGGAAATTTTACGCTTTTCTTTGTTTAGGTTAAAATGCCATTCATAAGCTGATGGCACATAGCCTGGAAATCCGGATCCAAATCTAGAAAGATTTAGGGTCTGGCTTTGAGTAATGCAAATGGCCCAACTCGAGGGGCAGCACCAAGCATGCGTTTGAAAATATCACTGCACGCAATTGGATAACACTACGACCAATCAGAACAATACACGGGGTGACGTATCCAGAGCTTAGCTACCAGCGGAGCTAACTGGTAGATTAGACTCAAAAAAACAGCAAAAACATCCTTCTTGCAAAGTAAAGACTCGAGCGCAGTCTTCTGTTCCTCTTTTAGAGAAAAAGCCAAGTCTAACTCGTTCATTGTAGCGGCCAAAGCCGTTTCAAACAACTGGTGTTCATCCGTAGCCATCTTGCAATGTTTACTGACTGATTCCGGACTTCGTCGTCGCAGCGCTGTCGTCATCTGTTTAGCTCGCCTCTGGCCCGCCTATATCAGATACACCGATGTGATTGGTGCAGCTCGGCTCCAACGGCATGGATAATGAGCATCATTACTGATTGACAGAGTGACTTGCTGAGCAAATTCAAATTGTGCTCTCATGAGAACTCTGGATTTCCAGTGTAGATGGCACCCTAAAATGTAAGTGAATTCCACCAGAGATAAAAACATCATTATTACACCATTCTCATATGGTTCTAAGAAAACTCCGACCAATCATTGCATACGGACCGACTGCAATGATTGGTCAGAGTTTTCTCTTGTCCTGTCTGTCTTCCCCATGTGGAGGCCTCCAACTGACGTAACCGCTCGTGTAACATCATATTTTTAGTTTGCCTCTAATGTAACATATGTTATAACGTTATATATGACAACACAGCATCCAGTTGCTAATGGCTAACGTTAGCCTACTGTAGCGTAGCCTCTGAAGCATAAACGTTATCTTCCTTGTGCGTTTACACTTACTAGTAACGTTAACGCTACTATCTAACGTTACTATCTAACACCTACGTCTATCATAGACGTAATGAGGACGTAATGGAGGAGGGGGAGTAGGCCTTTGGAGGGAGGTGGAGTTGTGGATGTTCAAATTTTTTCTTTTTCTAAGTGCTGTGTGAAATGCAAGAAAGGTAAGAGTAGCTTTAAGACAGATGAATGTATGAAAGATGCAAAAGTACATTGGCGCTTTTATGCACAGTATTTCCCCATGGCATCTATGTAGCATGGTTAAATTTAGGGGAAGACTATTGTTACCGCAAATAACCTTGTGTTGGGGTATTTTTAGGATAAGCAGGTCTGTGACGTGTTGCAAACTCCGAGCTCCAGCATGTCAAGTGACTTATGTCAAACCCTCAGTTACCTGTGATTGGTGCGGCTGAACATAAATGAAACAAATCTAAAAAGAAACTTTCCCACTGGTTTAAACAACAGCAACAAACCGTAGGTGAGATCACTGCTTAAATCCTTTTCTCTGTTCTTTCAAAAACAGCTGCAGCCCAGAGCTCCAGTTAACAAAATACACAGTGACTGAATACACAGTGTTTAGCTGGATTTTAAATGAGTGCCTTGATTGGATGGAGGTGGTGTTGTTTTAGTGCTGAGCAGACAAAAGGCGTCCCGTGGAGCAGGGTGCTGTTTTTTTTTTATCATCACAGATACTTGGCTCTGCTTTAATTAATGATAATGGTTAACCACAAACGACCAGAGCAAACGTTATAATTATGTCACTTCACAGCTAAATCATTTTCTGTTACTACACTCAAAACAACTGCAGCCCAGAGCACTGGCTTACTAAATGGATGGTGGTGGAGTAGATGCTACTTAAGTTTTAAATTAGTGGCTTTGCTCTAGGACTGAGGTTGTGTTTGTGTTTGAGCACTTTGCAAGACTCTAGCTAGAGATTCTGTAAACCTGATGGTTGTTGCTTCACAGATGGTGGTGAAAACAAAAACAAAAACAAAACATTACAAACAAAAACGAACATTTCAGTTAACAGCGTCTCAACCAGATGAAACCCTTTCTGGTTGATTTGTTTCAATAATACTGGAAAATGTTGCCACTGAATGTTTTTCCAACAGCGTTTTAGGTGACAAACATAGTTGATTGTAGCGACTCCAGTGATTTTACAGCAGATTTTTAGGCCCCAAAAGGGAGTGTTTGTTAGTGGCCTGTCCACATTTTTCCAGCATACTTTTAGGCGCCAAATGCAGGTGACTGTAGCGACCTGTAGCTGTTTCTGCAGTAGCTTTCTATGCGCAAAACGTGGGTGTTTGTCCCAGCCTATCCCTGATTTTCCAGCAGCTTTTAGGCACCCAAACATGGGTAATTGTAGCAACCCCTACCTTGATTTTTCCGTGGCTTTTTGGCCGCCATAAGGAAGAGTTTGGTAATAGCCTTTCCCTGTTTTTCCAGCATATTTTCAGGTGCCAAACGTGGGTGACTGTAGCGACCCATAGCTGTTTTTCCAGTGGCTTTCTATGTGCAAACCATGGGTGTTTGTACCAGCCCATCCCTGATTTTCCAACAGCTTTTAAGGCACCCAAACATGGGTAATTGTAGCAACCTGTACCTTGGTTTTCCAGTGGCTTTTTGAGCGGCAAAAGGAAGAAATTGGTAATAGCCTTTCCCTGTTTTTCCAGCGTATTTTCAGGTGCCAAACATGGGTGATTGTAGCAACCCATAGCTGTTTTTCCGGTGGTTTTCTATGTGCAAAACTAGGGTGTTTGTACCAGCCCATCGCTGATTTTCCAGCAGCTTTTTAGGTGCCAAACATGGGTGATTGTGGCAACCTGTAGCTTGATTTTCCAGTGGCTATTTAGGAACCAAAAGGAAATGTTTGGTAGTTGCCTGTCCCTGTTGTTCTAGCATATTTTTAGGCACCAAATATGGGTGATTGTAGCAACCCATAGCTGTTTTTACAGTGGCTTTGTATGCGCCAAACATGGGTGTTTGTACTGGCCCATCCCTGATTTTCCAGCAGCGTTTTAGGCACCAAACATGGGTGATTGTAGTGACCTGTAGCTGTTTTTCCAGCGTATCTTTTGGATGCCAAACATGGGTGATTGTAGTGACCTGTTTTCCCAGCAGGTTTTTAAACACCAAACGTGAGTGATTGTAGTGACCCATAGCTGTTTTTCCAGTGACTGTTTTGGGTGCCAAATGTGGGTGATTGAAGTGATCCATAACGTTTTTTCCAGCTGCTTTTTAGGTGCCAAACATGAGTGATTGTAGTGACCTGTTTTTCCAGTGGGTTTTAGATGCCAAGCGTGGGTGATTGTAGCAACCCGTAGCTGTTTTACCAGTGGCTTTTTAGGCACCAAATGTAGATGTTTTGTCGTGATCCATCAGAGTTTTTCCTTGCTGGGACAGTGGCACAAAAAGGGGGTGTATTTTTACAGAGACATAGCTGTTTTTCCAGGGGTGATTGTGCCCCTAAACACTGGGTATTTTAAGCCAAAACATGATTTTTTTTCTGACAATAATCAAGTAGTTTTTGTGCCTAAACTTAACCACGTTAACCAAAGCATTGTAGAAATGTAGAGTTTCAACAGCTTACAGAAACATACAATGCCAACATTTTTTTAGGGATTTGGTTGCTTATATCAAAGGTTCATAGTCCAACAATGAGCAGCAATAAAATATCTTGAATAGATTAAAAATATATCACATTAACTGGAGAACCTCAGGTTTGGTGACCTTTTGCATCTCTGCATTTGCCTATTACGTTCTATTGGCTTCACTGCACTGTGACCTCACACAGTGTTCAGCATGTTGCTCAAGACAGTCAGCAAACAACCCTCAAGTCTGAGGCCATGGTGCTCTCGTGGAACACAGTGGATTTCCCCCTTTGGATTGAAAGTACTTGCCATGGTGTAAACAAAGTATGTGTGGGTCTTTTTTTGAGGCTGAAATTACTTCACCCACCGTCCTCCAGAGCACCAGCTCAGTGTGAAGAGAATGATGATCCACATTCACTGGGCTGTCTCCCTCATTTCTTTATATCTTGAAGACAGAGACGTGCTGCTCAGTGTCTCCCCTCCTTTCCTCACACACTATCTCACAGACTCCAATAATAACTCAGCCTTGAATGCTATACCCACTAATCTAATTCTAAACACTGTGTTGCCCTCCACTCGTCTGGCTGCGTTGTTCTCACTGCGGTTAACTGGAGGCTGATTTAGCTTAGCAGCTGCCAACCTTTGCTTTAAGGTCACAGCCACTAAAACAGTTCTTCATTCCAGCAGAGGACAGATGTTGGAGATGACGACATGAGTAGGATAACAGGCAGAAATTCAATCAATCTGGCCAGGTATATCAATGCATGGCAGCTTGTTATGATGGCATGTACAAATATATTGGTTATAACAGGAGTTGCTGAGCTAGTTGAAAGTTCATGCTGTGTTTGTTTGTCAGTGTGCATCTTGTGTTAAAATTAACATTTTTTCCTGAAAGTGGCATGGAAGGAGATGTTGTAGAGCATCTAAATTAAAAGGGTTCACTCACTAAGGAGCATGAATGTGCTCAGAAAATTTAATGTCAGTCTTAGAATTTCAAATTTAAAATGTTTGATTTTTTATTTCTTGTATGCAAGTGAAAATTTTGACATGAGGACATCTAGTCGCCGTTCAGTAAGAGCACGTTTTAGCAACCTGGAGTGACTTTTTGTAATTGATTTGCATGAGAGTGAAGCGCTATGCTCGCTGATTCTGGAGTTCTTTCACATTTTTGCAGGATTACCTTAAACGCCTCGAGTTGAAAAACTTCAGCTCAGAGAGGAAAAGCGCCAGTGGTGTAGTGGAGGGTATATGCAGGTAAACGGGGTACACCAGCCTCTTTTTCTTGTCATTTACAGTACACCCACCTGTCAGCCAAAAGGCCAATGGAATATCTAAGAGAATATACCCAGTTCCTCCTCGATAACCCATTTACTTGGAAGTACACAGACCTCATCAACTACCATGACATCACTGAAAAGCACCAATGTCATTTGTGGTTTTCCCCATTGTCCAATCTGAAAGTGAGAGGTGGGTTTCAGAGGTGGCGATAACAACAAACTAGTGATGGCTGTTGCTGAATATGCAGAGCTATATGACTTTGCCAACCGTATTTACAGCCCTTATCATTCCAACAAACCCTGGACTTTCATCCAGGAGCCCAGTGTTCACTTCCTGTGTGTATGTTGAGCCAAACCATTAGGTTTTTCAAAACTATCCACATGCTTTTGTTGCATAAACCTAACCATGTGCTTTCATTCGCAAGGAAATACAAGGTGTTTGACCGATGTAAGTTTATTTTGAAAAAGACTGTATGCATCTAATTAAAGCATACATTTCCTGTGAAAATGGAAGTGTATTTTGAAAAGACACAAAGCATGTAACACGCGTAGATTGACATGGCATCCCAAAACATGTAGACGTGAAAGTCCACATTAACTTCTGCTTATCCTGTTAGGGGTCATGGGGGGGCTGGAGCCTATCCCAGCTGTCATTGGACAACAGGGGTGGTACACCATGGACAGGTCGCCAGACTATCACAGGGCTGACACAGAGACAGACAACCATTCATGCTCATGGCCAATTTAGAGTCTCCAATTAACCTGACTTGCATGTTTTTGGACTGTGGGAGGAAGCCGGAGTACCTGGAGAAAACCCATGCTGACACAGGGAGAACATGCAAACTCCACACAAGGGGGCTCCCCACCCTGGGTTCAAACCAGGGTCCCTTGCTGTGAGGCGACAACACTAAGTACTGTACCATTATGCTGCCCAGGACACTGAAAATTCAAAGGGATGATATTTGACAAGTTGGGATGAGAACGTACGGGATGGTGGTTAGCCATAATTCCAACAGACAAAGCAACATGAGGTAAAAAGGATGTTAGCTAACAGCGAGTCAGTTGCTTGACATTAAACCTTAACGTTGGAAAGTACTTGAGGCTACAGTTTGTTCAGACATGTCTTGCAGCTGCCTAGGGTGACATTAAAAGCAAGCTAACTTTAGCTTAAAGGGAAATTTCAGTTTATTTCAACCCGTCTCTTATCGTCCTAAATTTGTTTCAAGTGACTAGTGACATAAAAATAATAGTTAGCATGTTAGCCGTTAGCCTAGATACAGCCGGGGCGCATAGTAGCGTCAGACCTGTTAAAACGTAAGTGAACGGGCAACCTTCAAGTGCAAAGTTAGTCCACTAAACAAGCTTTTTTTCCACAAAGACCGCCTCATATCGTTAGGATAAATGTCAGAGAACATATAGAAAACGACATGTAAACGTGTTGT
>NC_065521.1:42250673-42274456 GCF_006386435.1 Epinephelus moara | reverse complement strand
TATGCGCCCCGGCTGTATTTAGGCTAACGGCTAACATGCTAACTATTATTTTTATGTCACTAGTCACTTGAAACAAATTTAGGACGATAGGAGACAGGTTGAAATAAACTGAAATTTCCCTTTAACGCAAACCATGAACTGTACACTACCTGTATTTACTGTTTAAATTAATGAAAACAATTTACTCAAAATATCAAGTACTGAATCAATTTGCCTCCAGGCCTGTTGTTTTCTGCTCAGATCATGGTACAGTTGCTTAAGTAAAATAGTTCCAGGTATCCAGCAACAGCTGCCATGAGTTGACTGCTAAAAAAACGCTCTGATTGGGGCTGGCTTCAACAAAAAGTAAAGTTATTCAACACTGAAAATGGACTTTGTTTGTTTGGGGCTCCTAGAGGTAATTTCAGGAGGTCATCAAAATATTAAGATTCATCCTCTTGGGACTGTGAATGGCAACAGCAAATGTCATGAAAATCTATATTTGTTTTGACATATCTTGTTCCAGACAAAAAGCTGGACAAACAGACTGACAAAGAGGCAGGCTACCGTGCTGCCAAAATCAAAAACAGCGTGTCTGAAAAGCCTCAAAGGCCTGAAAAGGGCACTTTTAAAAGATTAAGTAACAACCGCATGCTAACGTCTTCAATATGGAGATTGTGTACGTCAGTTTAGTCGTCTCACGATCACACAAACTTTTTTTTGTGATGTTGTCACAATGAGCGTATTGTCTTAAGATCACATCTTTTTTCTAGATGATTTAGTCTTGTTGCAACAAATGATTAATGTGTGATTATTCTGTTAACATGCCGCCAACGAAAGAAGAGAAGAAAGAAAAAGGCTCCAAGACTAATTATTATGTCAACTCAACATGACGTCAAAGCGTGCTCTCACAAAGTTAATTCAGCGATGACAGAGAAAACAAAACATCACAAATAACTGAATGCATGTCTTCTGTGTTTTCTTGCATGTGTGACTGACGGATGAGGCATTAAGCTGTGAAGTGAGAGCTCATTTAAAGTTGGAGAAACTTTGAGACCCACAGTTCAGTCACGGCTTTGAACCCAGGTCAGATCTCGCCCTTATCTTTCCTAAACTCCACATTTATTTGTCTGATTGTGTTTCTTCTTTTGTATTGGTTTAGTTTGGTATCAAGATCAAATTCCATGCGTCTTACGGGCCCCATCCCATTCCTTATCACCCTCGGGCCACCATCGACCCCATCCCAATCCTTGTTGTCCCCCCTCCTCCCCTCTGAACCAGGGCCAGTGTTTGAGTGTGTCTGAGGCTGATAGCATTGACTTCAGGAATCACTCCATCTCATTCAGCAGTTCCCACAGGCTCACCACAAAAGAAAAAAACACACTTTACACACACCACAAAAGAAAAAAATAGACTTCACTTGCACACCACATAAAAAAAAACTTTATCTCCCACCCAACTTCTCTGGCTGTGCCAAACAATCCAAAAGTCCCACTTGCTTCACCCCCTCCTCCTTTTTCTCTCTTGTGCACATTGTCGTCCTGCCCTCCTTCCCTCTCTTGTTCAGAGACGCTTGTTTGATGGGCAGGAGATATTCGCTTGGTGCCGGAAATGAACACCAGTCAGAAAAATGTGGGGAGTTTACAGAGAGTTGTTGTTAGCTGGGTAAAAAGGAGAAAAATGGGAAAAATAAGATAAGTGGAAATGTACAGACTAAACAGGCCCAGAGTCTGTTTGTGAAACAAAGAGCGAATACGTGGAATATTGCACCGACTCACTGCGTCTGCCTGCGTGTGTACGTGTGGAATCAGTGCTGGGAATTTCTGACATAGCAGCAGAACATTTGATGACATCTTTATGATCTTTAAAATAGGAGGTCACACACGAACATACTCACAGGATGTTTATTAAGTATTTTACATTTTATAGTTTTTGTGCCTAAACCTACCCATACGTCAAATATTAGTTAGAAATCAGAAAACAGTTATACCATAAAACTTCAATTAATAGCTCAGGCTATTATTTGCTTAAGTCAGTGGTTTCCAAACTTTTGTGCCCAAAGCACACTAAAGGGCACGCCAAAAACTCTTGTATTATGTCTGTGCACAAGCATCTATAGCATGTTATCACTTTAATCAAGACATAAATGTTTTTTAATCTACTAATATCAAATAATAATTGACAACCAACTGTTACTCGTGATATATTTAATAACAAAAGGATTCAAGAATTCATTTCAAGCTTTTTAAAATTACACCAAAGCACCAAAAACACATCAATTTAAACAGGAAATTAAGTAAGATAATGTGATGTGTTACACACTTTTAGTTCCCTTGCGCGAATGGTGACAAAAAGGTTCCCCCGTGAAAGTTATTTAAATTCAATTCAGTTTAATTTAATGACATTTTTTAGTTAGAGTTTTCCACTTTATTAGGAAATGGGTGTGCACAACATACTGATTAAAAAATCTAAATAAAACTAAAAATACATTTATAACTTTTTGCATAGGCCCAGTTACCAAAATCCCACGACACACCATTTGGGAACCACTGGCTTTATGCTTATATTTGGGACAGGCCTTCAAATTCTTTCACTCAAAACTGTTAATCAGCAAAGATCAGGAAATATAATCAAACTGTTTATTGAAACCAGTATGAATATTAGTTGTATAAAAGTTATGCTTCAGATTATATATCAATTTAGAAATATTCATTTGATCTAGCTCTGACAGACAGAGCATCAGAGAGTGAGTTACAGCACTTGAGGATTACGGCACCTGGCATACCGACACTTAATCCTGTTAAAACAATCCTCACAACTTGGATTGATTCTTATTATAAACCCTTTTGATTCTTTTGATCTGAGGACCCTTATGGGCTAAAGGAGTATGAATGACTTACAGTATAATTGAGGAGGGAACACATAATTTGATTTAATTGAAGTTTTACAGTATCAATACTTTTATAATTGTCATATCTAATGATTTTGAAAAATACTGACAAACCATGTCTGATAAGGACATCAGATATCCACCTTATTTTCAAACACGGAAGTAAATAGTGATCAACGTCCGTTTTTTTGTGCGTGACTTCCGGTCAGCCGCTTTCCCTTACCAGAGCTCACAGTGCAAGCTAATTTTTTTCAATTTTCAGTTGTTTATGTTAATCAATCAGTTAGTTAGTTAGTCTGTGTATTTTATATAGATAACTGTGCCCACGTTTCCGTTATAACGGAAATTTATTCCCTCTAAACGCGAATAAATCGCACGTCAATCAAAAACTATGAACCAAAAAAGCACAATCTATCCCGAGTGAGACAAACTGCTTGATCCCCGTCTCCAGTGTACCAGCAGAGAACCTGTAGAACCGAATCAGCGAACAAACACACCGCGCTACACAGCCTCTCTACCTGAGCAGCTGACGCTGCGGCTCGCACCCTCGACACACAGACACACAGACGGTGCTTCTGCTTGCCAGCCAAACGTGTGCGCAACTGTGAGAAATAAATATGTGAGGTGTACGCTGCTTTTCTATCTTTTCTTTTCTTTTCTTTCTTTCTTTCTTTCTTTCTTTCTGTCAGTGACATACACTCCTAACACAGGATGGGTTGTTTTTATTGACTGAGTTGATTAAGCCATAGTGATGCGTGGATCAGCTCTGATAGCACCTGAATCAGCATGTACGCATCAACCATCCAGCCATTACAACATGATTGAGCTAGCAAAGCAGTTTTGTGTTGCTATGTGTGGTATTTATTCAGTTTTGGGAAATCACGATGTCTAGAAAGCATCAGTGGCTGCAGCTGACAGGGACAGCTAACAGCAGCAGCAAAGCTAACATCAGGATGTCATCTGTAAAAGCCTCCCGTTGTCGGATATGACATGAAACTACTCCAGTTAGCTCAATCATGTTGTAACTAAGACATCCGCTGGAAAAAAATTTTTTTTCACGGACCGTTTATTGAGTTATTGAGTTATTACAGACACAGCTAACAGCTAACAGCTAACAGCTAACGGTTAGCCCAGCTAATCTACGATAACCATGTTATTAATTACAAAACGTGCACACAGAAATTGTAATGTTTGTTCAGTCATTGTGTTTATAGACTTTACAAACATCAGATTAGTCTAAACGGTGATATAGTGACGTGAAAAATGTGATATATACATATAGCTAAACTCAACAAAGTAAACAACAAGGCGATTCCCATTTACACAGTGGTCAAGAGTGCTGGACCGGAAGTGTCGCACAAAAATCCGGAAGCTGGCTGCGTTCTGTTTTGCCTCCGTGTTTCCGTGAAAAGTAAGGTGAATACAGCCGATGGGTTCCGAGAATGACATGTAGGTGCCACATACTGCAGTTCCTCTAATGGCCACTTGGGGCTGGCTCATTGACCCCCATGATAAATGACTTTACAGCAGAAATAAACAGACTGGTACAAAAAAACCCAATGTTGGTGCCTATAGCTGATTTCCTCCTTCATGACAGCTGTATGGGGGAACATTTTTATATCATACACCTGTTTACATTTTAATAAGGCTCAAAATTATACATAATTTATGGTGGACGCTGTCTGCTGACAGTGTCCTCTGCTTCTCAGTAAGATGCACCTTCGTGAAACAACATTACTAATGTGAAAGCTGAGTGGTGAGGTACGAATTAGTTGTATGTAATATGAAAACGCTCTTACTGTAGAAAAAGCCATATGTGTTGTTTTGTAAAGCAAAGAATGTGACTTATCTCCACCTGGCAGAATATTTTATCTTTATTATAAAAAATGCCTCTTGAAGGCCGACTGTCTTCTTGGAACATTTAATAATAATCATAAACTTTATAACATTCCACTTTATCAAGCTCAGAGTTTACAAAGTGCTAAAGTGCTTTGCTCAGTTTCAAAGCAGCACTTAATGAAGTGAAAACTCCCACTCTGCAGAAAATTGACTGCGATTCAAACTGGCAGCCGTTCAGTTCTCTCCATATGTTTTAAAGCTGCAGTTGTTCCAAGGCCAACACACAACGAGCTACGCAACTCAAAACTCAGAACTGATGTGGTTGCAAACAGAGTGATAAACAAACAGCTAACATGCCGGGACATGCATCGATCACAGGGACTGATTCTGTGACATGGGAGTTGCCAGTTTGAATCCCGGGGAGCATACAAACATGAAAACATGAGAAAAAATATCAGTGAATGATTAATGATGTATCAGTAACAGGAGATAAAAAGAAAGTAGAAAGTCAGCCTCACACGAAAATAAAAGCAAGCCAAAAAATAGATGAATAAATAAAATGTTCAGCTGTCACTGAGGTGCTCTCGTGCAAGAGCTGGTCTTAATTTACATAATTTATTCATTGATTGTAAGTCACTTTAGACGGATGGAGAATGTGTCTCTTGAAAGTTGAGCTTTTACTCTGAAGGATCAGCATGGGAATATGTAATCTGAAAATTAGAGAGGGGTTGTGCTGGCAGGTCAGTGGCACATACCAGTCTGAAAGAATGTATGTGAGGGAAGCCAAAAACATGCGGCTCACAACAATACAGAGTGAGGTTTCAAGTCATCATTTTTAAGTGTCTGTGTGAAAATAGTTCAGAAATGGTTTGAGAGCAGCCTGAACAATCTGGGAAATATGACTGTTTGTCTTCCATCCTCTCTGAAGGTGCTGATACTTTAGTTTACTTAGTTTACTACAGCATTCATTAATCGCCATCTTGAAGTTAACCCACTGTGGTACAGAGAGTAATGAAAGAGTCGCCTGAAATGTAAATGTAGCCTTAAATTTTATGTAGGTATTTGGTGAACCTGGAGTTTGTCAACACCAGCAGCAACTTGAGGACACCTCTGTAACTTTAGTTTTCTTTCTCATGACATAATTTAGATTTGTGCTGACAGACTGCTTTCTTTATGTGAAGAGTGAGAAAAAAAAACATGTGTTCCCACAACAACAGGTCATCTGTGGCTGATTTCACAAGTTCCTGTGCTATAAAGACAAACAGATTGTGATTTTTTAAATGAATATTTTAAGGACACAATTATCATTACTATCAATGTGTCAGTACAATTCTTTATCTTTAATTTGCAGTATTATTTACATAAAAAATTGTGTAAGTGAAATTTTTATACAACCCGTCACCTTGATTCTAATTTCCGATACATGAATTGGCCTCACTGGTTTGGTTCACTAGTGGGAGTAGAATGGAGCGTGAGATGGATCGGTGGTTTGGTGCGGCTTCTGCAATGATGCAGGCGCTGCGTCGGTCCGTCTTGGTGAAGAGGGAGCTGAGCTGGAAGGTTTACTGGTCCATCTATGTCCCAGCCCTCACCTATGGTCAGGTTGGTGGCTTAGTGGATAGAGCAGGCGCCCCATGTACAAGGCTGTTGCTGCAGCTGCCCGGGTTCGACTCCCCCTTTGCTGCATGTCCATACCCCTCTCTCTCTCTCTCTATCTCTCTCTCTCCCCTTCACGCTTAAAGGGATAGTGCACCCAAAAATGAAAGCCATTATCTACTAGTGATGGGCAAAGCAGTTCTTCAGATGTTACTGAATCACTAGAATCAGTTCATTATAAAGATTCGTTCAAAAGATTTGTTCACCGAATCGTTCAGTGCTCAGTCTCTCCGTTGCTGCTGCTGCGTCTGCCCTGCACTGGTGAGTCTCATTACTGGCCAGGCTAATGTTTTAGGTTTGTTTATCTGGAAATTAAGTCTGTTAAAAAAATGGGGAGGTGTGTGATTGTGTTCATGTGGCTTGACTCCTGGCGACATTAGCCGTTAACTTGGAGAAAACGGTCCCTATGAAAGTGTATCGCTGAGAAGATATAATTTGAATCACTCAGGGATCGGGGCACGTTGCTCACCGAGTGATTCGTTCCCTGAGTGATTCGTCACAGGGTAGGCAGTCCCTCCCTGTACCCTGGCTGCATTGTGATTCGCGAGCGATTCATCGTTCGCAAGGACCGAATCGGCAGTTCCACTCTCGGCCTGCACGCTCGCTGCTGAGCTCAACTGAACTGAGAAATGGACGAATCAGTTCCGGAAGTGATTCAGTTCTGTACATTCACTCAACAGATTTGTTCTTTTTAACGATTCGTTCGCGAACGACACAACACTATTATCTACTCACCCACATGCCGAGGGAGGCTCAGGTGAAGTTTTAGAGTCCTCACAACACTTCTGGAGATCCCAGGGGAGAGGGGGTAGCAGCACAACTCCACCTAATGGAGGCTTACGGATGGACGGATGGATTAGTTTGAAGATGACAAAACATAATTATAGGCTGTAATAACCTGCTTGCACAGACAACATATATGGCCATATTTTGGGTGAGGGCAGGCTGCATATGAAACCATAGGCAGCTGTTTCCAGTAACAAGCTCAGGCGAGGATGATGATGATGTTTATCTGTTTCTTGTGGATGCAGAAGTTGAGACGTCACCAAACCAACCTTCACAGACACGTTATTCCAAGATGGTTACTCTGACTGACCTTGTTGCCACACCAGATACATAGAAATTAAGCCTAAATTAGTCTTTAAAATTCTGTGAGATATTTGTCGGGGGTCGATAACAAGTGAAAATGGTTAACAGCAAACATTCTATAAAGGCTTTTAATTAGTTAAATCAATTATATCAAAGTTTTTAATGTTTTTAGATTTCACCTCTGTCGTTCTTTTTGCCCTGTGAGACATTTACTGCAGCTATTAGAAGTTCACAAGTACAACTTTTACCTTTTTATAATTGGTCTGTACAGCATTTTGAGAAGGGCTGAAACCATACAAGTATTGACGAGGCGATAAGATGTGATCTTGTGCATTCAGGACATTTAAGATGGCTCAGTTTCTGTCTTGATTTTACCAACCAGAACCTTCTTTTGGTTTGGATTCTCCTTCACTATGCAACACTTTGCACTGCAATCAGCACTAACTAACACACACATCTTTTGCCTCTGTTGAAAATAAAAAATTGGTTAAAATACTTTGTACCAGATGTGGACATATGCGGTTGCCACTTGTCAGCACCGTTGAGCCTCGGCTGTGACAAGATGATCTGAAAGAAACTCGTCCTCACACAATCCTGAAATTAAATCCCAGAGGAGCTCCCAGTTTGTCACAACCCAGGAAGACATTAAAGAGACCGCATGTGATTTGTAATGTTTAACATCCACTTAAATGTCACCGTGAATATTTGGTGTTAAATCATTTAAAGTCTGGGTACACTCTTAAAGTGCCAGCGTGCTTTAACCCAAAAAATCATTAAACAGTGTCTAAAATTCTGAAATTAGAATGGTGGGCCCCAATTGACCTATGGCTAAGTCCCGCCCTCAAATGCGAGGAGCCAATCACAGTGCGTATAGCCATTCCCATACACTCGGACGTTCTCTGCCTGGACGTCCATTGAAATGCATTACAGAAAGTCAGTTTTGTTCGGTTTTATGAGCTTTTTCTGAGATTTGAAGTTTAAAAATGGTCAAACGGTGTGCATGGGGTACATGCAACTCTGACACAAGGTATCCTGAGAGGCTGGGCGACCAGGTGTATTTTTTACACTTTAAACCACATCTCAACCGAGAAAAGTGTCTCCTTTGGATAAAGTTGTGTGGTAACGTTAGACCACAACATCAACTCAACGTGAATAAGATTAACAATGATGTCTACATCTGTTCTAAGGTAAGTCAACATTGTGTTTGAGGCAACATATTGTCACTTTGCTGGAAAGAAATATAAAGTTATCTTTAACATCTCTAGCTAACGTTAGCTAAAGTTAGCCTAACGTTAGCTCCTAGCTGCGTTGTTCATCATGTCACCTTGTTTGCTGGGAGTTCATTAGCCTATTTTGTTCTAGTTTTGTACTTTGGTGATCGTACATCATTGTTAGCTGTTGTCCAAAGGGCTCTAGTTAAGCTAACGTTAACTTCTGGAGCTTAGCTTCATTAACTTATCTGTAATGGCAGAGATAACAAAGGTTGGCAAACGTTATGCTGAATGATTCAGTGTAAATACTGTAGCACCAAACTAACGGAGAGACACTCTTGGTAAAGATGGTAAAAAGGCCGTTATCCTTTTCTCATATTCTGAGCCAAAAACCTTAACTTCAGTGGCACTTTAACTTGTTGTCTTTGATGGTGACGGCAACCAGATGCGGTTCACAAGCGTACACTGTGACCTGTAAATTTTGGCTTGTAATTTAAGCTTTTCATCGACCTTCTCAACAATAAAATGATGAATATATCCCTCCAATGCGTAGTTTAGGCCCTTTTGGTTACTTCTCAATGACATCTGATCGTTATGTCCCCAAAAATCATCACTTGCCTCCTGTGAAATGCCGTGTACTGTGACACCTGCCATAGCGCCGGTCACTGAATGTTGATAGTTTGTCCGAGTGAGTGGAGGGGGGCGTGGCTTAGCCATAGGTCAATTAGTGGACGACTCACTCTACCTCTGAGCCACAGCTGCAGATGTCATGTGAAATATTTTAAAGACATAAGAATGCAAAAGTATAGTTGCCTGACTGAACTTTTGCAAGAGCCTCATTTGAAGAACTGCAATTTTGGCACTTTCATGTTGGCTTCATTTTTCCAGAGGTTGCTACTTGGCTCACTTGAGACTTTTTTGATGAAAGACAAACTGAATCCACCAGCCTGCCTTTTTGTGTCTTGAGGTGCTGCTCTAAAGGGGGAAAAAGTACAAGAAATGGCCCACAGGTGTGAATGGAAATGGCAATGGTTTTCTGTTTATAAGCACAAGCCAGTATGGACAAAGTATAAATGATCAAATACAGCTCTTTCGTCTCATTTGCAGGTCATCAAGACTCTGATTCATTCTCTGACTGGATTGCCAGTCTAACCACAGTAAAACCACCGGGACGCTTCACTGTGTCATTTGGCCTCCTCAGTGGTTATTAAGGAAAGAAGAGTCTTAATTATTTCTTCACTCGGTTAGACTTTCCCAGACAGCGCAGCGATCTGAATCTTTAACCTTTAACCTGCTATTAGGCCGAGTGGCACGGTCTGACAGGGTAGACTCAACTGGAGCTCGTGGTTGGTGCGGTTGCTAAAGCAGGACTACTCTTCATAAAGTTGTTCTAATGTATAAGTAAACAGCTCAGCAGAGGTTTGTAATTTCAAGCTGTTGGTGAGCTAACACTTCCTGTCTGTAAATGTCTCAGCAATGTACCAGCAGGCACCATGACCGACACACAAGTATGTGAATCCATAATATTTCATTTTATGTCCCGACAGCCGACTCGTACTATATGTTGAAAATGTGTTTACTATATATAAACCCATAATTGTACCACTTTATTTTTTTCCTGTTGCCACCACATTTTTGGCGCCACATACACTTGTAATCAGTAGGAATGGTATGCTCTGACTTTTGGCAGTGAGATACGCAAAATGCTTAACGTTCCTTTCCCATAGAGAATATTGGGAAAGGGTTTCAAGGAAACAAAGAGTTCTATAACTTTATACTCGGAGCTGGAAACATTTGGTCAGATCCCATATTGTTTGAACTTTTTACAAGCTATAGGCTCTTTTTGTGTTTTCACTCTGTCTTTAATAGACTTATAGCATAGTCACTTCATGTCTGCATCGTTCAGCGTGGGTTTTATGGTCTACAATCTGCTCTTGCTGGAAAGAATAAGTTGCAGTATATCAAAATGTACCAATATGTTGCATCATAGTTTTTGAGGAATCACAGTTTAACTTCTTCTACTCCAATCCTTGTTACAATGGACCCATTTTTGTGTATTTTAGAGAGGACAGAGGATCTTTGGGGAAAGACATGTCAATAGTATACGTGGTATACATCCTCTGAAACAAAGAGATTATTTTGAGATGCAGCTCAGCACAGTGTGTCAAGTTATTTTATTCATGAATCTGAAATGAAAATTGAGTTTTGGTAAGGTGCTTATTCTAACTTTTAGAGTGTGTCAGGGCTTACTGATGGACGTATATGATGGTAATTCCCATGCTCAGTTATGTACCATAAGTCTTTGCCTCAATTTTGGGGTTGATACCATTTGTTACACAGTTTAAGCATTTTTGGCCACTCCTGAGTTTGCAGATATCCCTCAAATACCACTTTAAGACACTGAGAACTCGTGGAACTCCATAAAAAAAATTCATGCTTTGATTTTCTGTAAGAAGTTTGGATGGCGAGCACTTCTGTTCTGGAATCCATTGAGACACCCCCTGATTGTCAATATACCAATGAAAGCCTTACATCCTTATAATGCACAAGTTCTCCAGTTTGTGGCTATAAAGGTCACACAAGCTACATGACATGCTACACAACATTATCACACATAAATGAAATTGTACTCACTCAATCAACAAGAGTCTCAGCTTTCCAGTCAGACCTAATTTATGCAGTTCCAAGACTGTTAAATGACCCCAGTGTGCAGAAATATCCAAATACAACAGGCAAAAATAACACATTTGTACATGCAAAACAAACATAGTTTTTTGTGATATGCTGTCAAATTTATGCTCATGTGTTTGTGTCCACTTCCTGTTTTATTTGTGTTTAGTGTTTGTTTTATTTCCTGAGTTTTCCCGCCTTTGTTAATTACCTCATGTGTTTCACCTGTGTCCTGTTCCACTCACCTGTGTGTAGTTAGTAATCAACTCTTGTGTATTCAAAGCCCAGTGTTTCCCTCATTCAGTTGCCAGATTGTCATTAGCCATGTTTCCATCAGCCTGTTTAGATGCGCATCTAGAAGTATCGCATCGGAAAATTATGATGGAAATGCCAAAATTCAAATTAAAATCCCCTGATTCATACAAACTAAAATACACTCGCTTTAACCGGGTTTTGGTTGATTCGAAAAAATGTTGATTCGCAAAACGGGGGATGGAAACAGTTATGTTCGAATTAGGTCTGATGTAGCACCTCTCTCCATGGTGATATCCACACTCCGGGTCGGGAAGGTGGTAGTGCATTTACAAGCTGGTTGCCAACCGCCAGAAAACGTAGAAGAAGAAGAATGCGAGATTTGTTTTGTTTCAGGTTCTGCGGAAAACGAGTTCGTAGTTTTCACCAAAGTCCGTACATTTAATGGAAACACACAGGATTCGTATTTCTTTTAATGCGCATTTCCCAATGATTCGAATCACTTTTGGATGGAAACATAGCTACAATCACCCTACTATGTTCATGCTCTCCAGCCTTTTCCTTGTGTTTGATTCCTTGGTTTTTGACTCTGCTTGGATCTGTGGACTTTGCTTTTGGTGTGATCTCCCTGAATAGACTTTTCTGCCTTCGCTGACTGCTTTCACGTGTCTGACCCCTGACCTCCTAAGTAAAGAGTTGGATTTGATAAACTGTTCTTGGTGTTTTGCTTTTTCCTCCGAAACTGAGTCCCATTTTTGTACGAGATTGTTACAATTTTTGCCCCAAATTGTATGGGACTAGCATAAAGTGAGCATGTCTGTAAAGGGGAGACTGGTGGGTATCAACAGAATCCATTTTCATTCAGATATCTTGAGATGAGAGGTCGAGGGACCCTGGGAAAATGGCCATGCCTTCCTGGCAAGCTAGCATGACAGAGCTGGTACCAATGGATTCTTTAGGTCGTCTAGTTTCATGTGATACCAGCAGGGGTGTTGTATTGGTGGAAAAAGTGGGACTGATTACTCAGTTTGGTTTTGTTTGCACTTTTTTCTAAGTAATTATTGCCATAACTGAAGTGAAATTGGTCTAAAAAATAAGTTTAAGGACTGAACTTTTTATTAAAATATAGTGGAAGCTCTCTGAGGCCCTTGTCACCCATTACAGGCATAAAATGGTTTACTCTGCCGCTGTATTAGGATTCGTCTCAAGGCCACTTGACTGTTCATGCTGCTGTACACTGTCAAGTCTTTCCCCAAGAAAGGGAAATCTGGGTTTCAACAAAATGATAAGAAAGAAAGCAAATTGAATTTGTAGGAAAAATTCAAAAGGTGTGTGTGAGACACACATGGTTAAGATAGGAAAGGCGGGGGCCCCACAGAGAGTGCTTATGCATAGGGCCCAGACTTTGGTGCTATGCCCCTGAATACCATCACTCAGCCTGCTACAACCTCTGAGAGACAGTACTGTCAGCTGAGGACACCGGGCTCTCTGCAGAGTGGAAGAGCTTAAGTTTTATGTCAGCCTTGATAGTGATATTTTATTATGAAAGAGAGAGCAGTGTGACATTAAACAATTTCTACTCTCAGTACACTCATTAAGTTGAGAAGCAGTTTTGTAGCTTTCAAAAGAAAAACCTGAACGACATGTAAAATCATGAGCACATGAAGGACCTGGACCGAACCTTTAACCCAGGACCTTCTATCTATAGTCACATCCCTAACCACTGAATCACTGATCTACCCGTCATAAAGATTACTCACATAATCCTGATTATGACATCACATGGCTCACAGGTCACTTTCCCATCATGCATCTCTGCGTTATCTCCCGACCCTTGCTGCTAGCTTCCTGAACTGCTGCGTGAGCACATCTAATTCTGAGGAAAAATCATGGGGGGTTTCCTGACATTCCTGAGACGTGATATAGAAGCAAATGATGCTGCTTAACAAGAGAAAGAGGTGAGAAATTAATATAAAGAAGACATTTAAGATCTGACAACAAAAAAGAGGTAAAACCAAAGGTTTGAATGCTTCTGTCGAGGAAGCAGTGTTGTGAGAACACTAGCGTGAGAGTCAGTAAAAGAAAGACAGAAAATGACAGGGCCGAGGAAAAGAAGACAAGACAACGGGACATAAGAGATGAGAGACAAAAACAAGCGTTGGACTGGAGAACAGAGGCGTTGTGTTCAGTGGGAAAGGTCGTATATTGTCCTGTGGTGCTGCAGTGCATTAATTACAGGATAAGAAATGATAAGCTCTGCTGCGGGGCTATGAATAGACAGACAGAGAGACAGACAGATAGCTGACAGTGCAACCGGATGCTCAGTGTCTCTGGGTTACTCACAGTGTGCACAAGGAAGTGTCATTAAAGGAGGCAGCAGTTCCTCCTCCTTGTCTTTCACCTCGGACCACATCAACAAAGTTTAAGTTAGGACAGGCTGATTCAGCACTGCACGTTCTATCCAACCAGGGTTCTGTTAAAAACATAAAAGTTTAAGTTCAAAAAGTAGTGATAACAGATTGTTAGACAATGGTTCAAAAGTTACCTTAGGTTAGGATGTGGTGACGGTGAAATGCCGTGGCATATAAGCAGATTGTTTTAGTCTTACCTGACACGGTTTGGCTCATTCATGAACTGTTTGGCTTTCAGCTGCCATAACGTCCACTTATATTCATGCAGGTACAGTGTGGCATGTCTTACTATCACTCTATACATTTAGTGCTGGACCTAGCACTTTTTGGAACCTTGTGTTGTGTTCACACTGGGCGTGAATAAAACAATTCACGCGAGTGAATTACACGTAAAGTCAGTGTAAAGACTGGGCAGCACTATGGACGCAATGGATGTAACATGAATGACATGTATGTGAATTAAAGCAACTCTTACCTTTCGTGCATTTCACACAGCACTTAAAAAAAATTTGAACATCCACAACTCCACCTCCCTCCAAAGGCCTACTCCCCCCTCCTCCATTACGTCCTCATTATGTCTATGATAGACGTAGACGTTGGCAAGGTAACGTTAGATACACGGAGGAGGAGAGCGAGTGTAACGCTACAACCAAGACAGTCAAACGCAACCCTGGAGTTTTACAACTCAACCGGAGTCAGTGATGACTGATGAGTTTTAGAATAAGGTTACAGTGCTAACGTTAGATAGTAGCGTTAACGTTACTAGTCAGTAGAAAAGGAAGATAACGTTAATGTTTCAGAGGCTACGCTACAGTAGGTTAGCCATTAGCAACTGGATGCTGTGTTGTCATATAGAACGTTATAGCCTGTGTTACATTAGAGGCAAACTAAAAATACCTGTCCAGCAGAAACTCTGCGACCATCTCGTCTCTTCTTAGCTCAAGATGAAGCTGCATCAGTCTTCGCCATCGCTCGAAAGCAGAGCCGATGTTGACCCGAGTTTTGGCTCTTGGGGTGGGGGAGTGGTTACGTTTTTTAGAGTCTTCTTAGAACCATATGAAAATGGTATAATTATGAGTTTTTATCTCTGGTGGAATTCACTTACATTTGAGTGTACCATGAGCTTATTAATAGCATTTTAACCTCAATTAAGAAAATTTCCAGAAAGGTGCAAAAGTGTCGCTTTAAGTGGCGTGAATGAACTGAGTAGCATGATTTGGTGTCATATGCTTATTCACGAGTGGTGAAAAATCTGACCTTCACCGACCAATTTGCGCCATGATAGCCAATCAGCATTGAGATGCTCCGGGAACATGGGATGCAGTTCAAGTTTATTCATCAATTCAGCAATTTCACGTGCATCATGACCCGAGTCAACACAAAATATTCTAGCGTTCAAACTTGCGTGAGTAACATGAAGCAAAAATGTGCATGGTGAACATTAGGCAAGTAACGTTCATGTACCTCAACATTTAGAACATGTGGATTTGCCCCTCCCCCAATAAAAACAATGACAACTTTTATTTTGACAAACTGCAACTCATAGATGCAACAATGCCTCCAGTGAGTTAGGTGGTCTCAGCAGTGATGGCCACAATCTGCCATAAAATGAAAAGGAAGAGCCAAATATGCACAACTGAAGCAAGAAGCACCACGACATTTCCACCATAAATCTATGCAGAACGGGCACAATTCTGTGTATACAAATTCACCACAATGCAGGAATGAAGTGTTTGATTCTAAGAATTTCTTGGGGAAGGACACCCTTAATATACCCCGTACACTGTATAGAGGCATCTGCATGCGGTACATTCATTTACTCATTTTTGCAGTGTCACAGCTTGAGTTTCTTAGCTTACGTTTTTTATTTCAGTCATTCATGTTGTTTCCTGTTTTACTTTGACACTCACATCTCCTCTGATTTCAGATCACTTCACTTCCTGCCCCTGTGTGTTTTCCCTCCCTCTTGATGACTTCACCTGTGTCTGATTGTCTGTCCCGCTCTGATTAGCCTCACCTGCGTCTCCTTCCCCTCACCAGAGTGTTAAGTGTGTGTCTTGTTTTCTGTCAGTGCCAGTTCGTATCAGCTCCTTGTGTGTCTGGTGTTCCAGCCTTTTGTTTCCCTGTGTCCTTTTCTTGGAATTATCCTGTTGATTCACTCTGCCTCATCCCTATTGGATTTGTTGGTCTCCACTGATTGTCCCTCTGTGTCCACTCTCACCTGGTTCACCAGTTGTTACATGCAGGTTTTTATTGTACTTTGTCACCCGTCTGTGTTTTAAAGAATCCTGACAGGGATTAAATCTGGCAGGGACAACAGTTTTAACATCAGGTGAAATTCTTACAGATGCATCAATACACAATAAGAGAGTTAAATTTTTCCCTGATTTGAATCAGTTTTTCTTGAAGCCTTGGAAAGTCTGAGCGACAGACTTTAAAACAAGCTGTAAAGTTTTCATTCTGTCGCTGCGTCTCTAAAAGGGGAAAAATTAATAAAGTTGTTTATCAGTCTTTACAGCAGTTTGGAAAAACATTGTCATTTTAACACATATTTATGAAATTACTTAATCAGACTTTCATACACACCAGGACCCTGAAACACTCAGCATGTAAAGGTTTGTAATAACCTCCAGTTCAAGGGGAATTTAGGAAAAAAGGCTTCTTCTCAATCACGCCCATGTATTTTTGGATCATAAAACATCACACATAAACACATAAATGACCATGTCGACATCTAACACAAGCAAAATTAAGAAAAACAGGCTTATTTTCTCATTGAGCAGCATCTTTTGAATTGTACAGTGGGTTTTCAGTGAGTTTCATGGGATCGTGAAACTCGTCTTGGAGCCCGCTCAGCATGCCAAAGGCTTGATGAGAAAAAAGCATAATTACCAAAAAAAGAATATAAGGCCGTGTCAGCAGGGCGCACCATTGAAAACTGGAGGAAAAATTAACCAGAGCTGTCAAAAATAAACTTTATGTAGTTTGATGTAGCTTTGTGCATGTTGCAGGTCCTGCACTGTCATCAACACACCAAATTAAAACCCTCATTAAAACAACTAATTCTGTTTTTTATGTTGTTTATTTCATTTCGGTATCACTTTTGTAGTCTGACACACAGGCATCTTATTGAGGTCATTTTCACAGTTATGATATTTTTTATTCCAGAACATTCATTCAGCCTTTCTAACAGCACGGCTCTGGAGATGGCAGTGGCAATGTCAGCCTGTCAGTCAGTCCAGGCTGTAACACCTCAACATAGGCTACTGAATGGGTTGCATGAAATTTTGTTACCATGTTTATGGTCCCCAGAGGATGAATCTTACTGGAATCACCTTCGTCTGACCACACAACAACCTCTGGGCCTGAAGAATGAAGCCAATACAGAAGTGCTAAAAACTGCAGTTCTTCTAATGGCCACTTGAGGCTGGCTTCGGAAGCAAGTCAATCCGTATAGACCCCTGGTTCCTAAATAGGGGTCCATGTCATTGGTCCGACAGCCCATTACTCTGACTGTCCGCGGTGCTGAACGGCTCCCGGCGGGCGTATTTCTACCTTGATGGTGCGCCGTGACTGGCTCTGGGTCAGCTGGGAAAGGCTTGAGGTGGAGCAGGCTCACGGCTTATGTGTCTGCCACTTTCTTTTTCATTTTAACCCACACCATGATCTTTTCCTGACCCTAACCAAGTGGTTTTTGTGCCTAAACCTAACCAGACCTTAACCACAGAGCATCATGATGATTTCAGAATGGACTTCGGAACAATGGGTTTATATGGTCGGAACAATGGGATGTCGGACCAATGGGCAGTTCCCCCCAAATAGTGGGTCATGGCCCAAAAGTGGGTCGCGGGTCCATATGGACCACAAGTAACTTGCATATGTGTCAAGTTTGTAAAAAACACACTTTATTTTAAAGTACAGTGAATTTCCAGCATAAGCTTTTATTTTGAAGTGCCATTTCCTGCTTAAGACTGAATGAGAAACTGAAAGCTACTTGACAAAGACAGCAAACTAGCTTGACAACATGGCCAAACGCCAGTATGACACTGAGTATATTAAACTGTATGGACCTTGAGCTAATGACTAAGGAAGTATCTTGACCCCGTGGCTGCACCAGTCGGGAACCACTGCTATTAACATTCATGTAAAAATGCCCAAATTTACAGCAGAAATAAACATGTTTACAGCCTGGTGCAAAAATGGTTTTCCTCTCTGCAGCTAATTTTGCCCTTCATGACATCTGTACAGAAAGTGAATTTTTATGTCACTCAGCCATTTACATTTTTTAAGGCTTGAATTTAGGCATATTTAAGGCCGGAGCAGCCTGAGTGACAGGCTCTCGGCAAGGTATTGCTACCGTGTATGAGTCGGACTCTGTAGCTCCACCCTCTCATCCAAACTTCTGTATCCTAAAAACTAAGTTGGTGAAGGATGATATGCCGAACTAGAGTCCACAAACATCACGATAACTACGTCCATATTCAACCCAGTCAACTCCAAAGCTGTTAAATATTGGCAACTGGGTAGTGGCTTCTGGTGTCAGGCAAAATAAGCTATCCCTTCTGTCCTGAATTGTGTGGCCATTGTGTAACAGCACCCGGCGGCGTCAGGGGGAAATGCAGCGGGACAAGAACGTAAGTTAAGGGGGCGAAGAGTCCAAATGGGGTGGGTAGGAGGGGTGGCTAATGGGTCCAACAACCACTGACCTTCACCCGGGAGGCTTTTGTTCAATTCCCACAAGATTGTAAAGCCAAACCCTGTTCTTTTTTCCTTAACCCAAACACATACATTTGTTGTTGAAGGAAAAAATTGTCAATTAGTGGTGTTGTACTGACATATTACGTTTATTTTGAAAGAGACTGTATGCACACTGTACATTTCCTGTGAAAACTGAAGTGTATTTTGAAAGAAGACAATGCATGTAACAGGGTGAAGTTGACACAGCATCCCGGAACGTCAACAACCAACACACCCAGGGTACCTTGCATGTTATATGTCGATGTGAAAAGTCCAAGAACAAACGTCGATGTGTGACGAGGTCAGAGTGAGAATGTGTTGCCATATTACATACATTCGATGCCCCTGACTTTCTCTCCAGTGTCACTGTGAGGTTGACATTTGTGGTTTCTAGTGAGGTGGCTCAACACGTATTGGACGGTTTGCCTTGACCTTTGGTTTGAAGATGAATCGTAATCACTTTGGCACCACCGTCAGGTTAAAATTTTGATTTCTTCAATTCTTTGTTTATCACCAAATACCTGCCAAACTAATCATGTTCCCATCAGCCACAGCTATACTTTGTGTTTTGTGCCTATTTGCTAATGTTAGCATGCTAACACACTATACTGAGATGGCGAACATGATGAGCATGCTCCAACAGTTGGCTGATTTGGACGCATTCATGCAAATATCAAACATGTGGACACTTACCAGTTTTTTTTTTCATTGGTTACATAGATAACCCTAGTTCTGAACGAGGAATCACTGGTGCTGTTTAGTATTAGCACATTTATTTAGTATTGCAAGCCAGCTTGTACGTCCCAGTTACACTATATGGTTACCAAAAGTTAATCCAAACCTACCAGCCAATCACAAGTGAGAATTTTCAGTAGCAGAGGTATGAGGACAAGTCTAAAGTTTAGTTCAAATAAAATTAAACGATACTGATAAATGTTTTTTTTCGCTGCAACTGAAGGGTCATGACGGCTTCATAAGTCCAATTTTCAAAGGACAAAGTTCATACAAATTATGGGATGTCTGTTTTTGTGTAGTTTGTGCATTATGCAAGTGTGTGTGTGTGTGTGTGTGTGTGTGTGTCAGTTGGTGACAGAGGTGGGGGATTCCCGTAGCGACCTGTGTTAACGGTGTGTATGTGTGTGTCTCCAATCTATCATTACACACACTTCCCTCCTTCAGCGCGTTCGAAAATAGAACGGTGTGTGAACATGACCTCTCCCACACATAAACACACACACACATACACACACACGCACACACACCAGTAAACACGCCCATTACGATGCCATTGTGTCTTGGCCTCTTGTCCAGAATGTGGGTGCGTGTTTTGTTTGTGTTTGTGTGCGATGCTGTGTGTGCGTGTTGGTGTGTGTGTGTGTGTGTGTGTGTGTGTGTATTATCAGGAGTTGCGAGGAAAAATGTCCCTCTTGCCATGTTCTCCCTCCTTCTTTCTCTCTCTGTCTCTCTTTTCTTTCTCGCCACAAAGTCTGGAGTTGCTGCCAAATTTCCTTTGTGGCAAAGGTGTGGTGCCACGACACTGTCTCTCGCTCTCTCTCTCACACACACACACACACACACACACACACACATTCCTCCTCGTTTTGTTATAGAAGCATCTACACATAGACGGACATTAAGTGATAATGAACTCCTTGGTATCCCGGTATAAGACTATAACAGATAGGGTGGAGGTGGAGGAACGTGTGGATGCCAGGGGATGTGGTGCTTCCTCTGCTGAGGTCATTATTTCCTCGATGCCTCAGATTACAATATCATATTGTTTGATACCAAAAATGTATATTTTAATTAGGCTGCTACCTTTGCATGGCTTTATGGATGGCAAGGTTGGTCAATATTTGGAGGGAAATATCTCTATAACTATTGGATGGATTGGCATACATTCATATATAACACAGCAATTAATGCAGGTGGAATTTCATGCTGAAACCACCTCTTGACAGACTAAAGTTTATCCATCCACACTGTGCTCCCATGCAGGCCCCTCTAAAACTACCTTTGTTACAAGAACGGTATCAATCTTTTCATTTCACTGATGGAAACAAAACGAAAAAGCAAATTCCCCCAAATGCTGAACTATTCCTTTAAATGTCAACAGTTGAGTTTCACTGCAGTCGTCAGATCATTACATCTGCAAAGATAACTTATCTTTTACTTCATATTGTTATACACAAATTAATCTACTGCTGCAACGCTGCCCCACTTTATTTTTTACCTTTTTAAAATTCAGTTGTAATTTTTTAAGTTTTTATGTCCGTCTTCACACATTCTTTTCTAACCCTTTGAAACCTGGAGCGACGTCACTTTTCTTGTGCTGCTTTCAGACGCCTTTTACAAGTATTTAACCCTTTGAACCTTTGAGCAAATTCATGCAATTTCTTTAAAAAACATGGGGAAAAAAGGCAATGAGCAGCTTGCTCAGGGATGTCCTACAAATATCAAAAAAAATATAGATTTAGAAAATTATATAAAAAAAAAAACTAGGGAAAAAAATCATTTAATATTATTGTTATTATTATCATTATTATTATTACATATTTAAAATCATGGATGAATATGGAATTGTTGTGATTTTTAAGCACTTTTTTCAGGACATTAATTTGTTTGTTTTGGGGTCATTTCTTGTTTTGTTGCTCATTCACTCTTCTTCAAAATTTTCAAAAGTTCAAAAGGTTTTTATTGTCAATTGCTATATGTGCAGGACATACAGAGAATCAAAATTCTGTTACATTCATTCTGTTAATTCCCTCTCACCTATAATGTCTTACAATTTAAGAGCTAAAAGAAAGCTAAATTGGAATAATAATAATACAATCAAAGTACGTACAAGTAAAAATAAAGATCAAACTAAGCAGTAAAAGACAAGACGCTCTAGAAGACACTCTAAACCTATATGACCATGATTTTAAAAGAAATCAATTAAATAAAGGGTTAAAAAATAAGATATATAAGAGATATAAGTATGAAACATATACTGTAAATTCATACTACTGTTTATGCTGTAAACAATAAGACACTGTGATACATGCTGATAGATCAGGAGCACAGAGATTATAAAAACAAGCTTAAAGCAGGAGGCTGAGACTCAACTCTAAACTCGTATTGTCTCCAGGCGTACAAATATACACACCTCAATATACTTACCATACTGAGCAGATATAAACAATGACATAAAGATACAGCAGATAGACACACACACGCACACACACACATACACATACAGGGGTCCTGGGACAGCGGTGCTAAGTGGGAGTAGTTCCTGGTTAGTCGAGCAGGAGGCTCTGAGACGCCGCAGCCGTCTCCCCTGGAGCTGGGCGTGGGGAGGAAAGTAAGTGTGTGTGTGTGTGTGTGTGTGTCTGTGTGTGTGTGTGTGTGTGTGTGCAGGGGGTCATTATATTGCGGTAGAAGGAGGAGGGGGGTGGGGGGCATGTCCTTGGCAGACAGACAAACGCACCACATACAATATTCATCTTAAGAGGTCATTTAGTTGAAGGATGGGTTTGAAAACACGATCTGACTTTAAAGCAACAGTTTTTCCTTCAGACTCACTGAGCCGACAGTCGCTGTGTCCAAGTCTCAGGATCTGTGTCTGAATTATTTGCTGAGGCTGATTGTTGCAGCGAGATATGAAACACACATTAATAAAGTGTTGCAACAACACGGTGTATTTGATTCAGTGAGCTGTCACAATCCCATCCACTCTTCATCGTGCTCATATTTGTTCATGGTGCATCTTCAAACTGCTCTGTGGCGTGCTGTCATGATTTCAGATTCTCTGAACCAGCACTTGAAAGCACCATATTTCAATGTGTTGGCTCTTTTCTCCTGTTCCATAAAAAAGGTAAGTCACAGATGATTTCACTCTGATGGTTTTTGCTCAACTCAGGAGGAGGTGTTTCTGCCTTTTATAGAAAATATGCATCTATTTAAGTTCATCCACGTCCTTCCATTGACACTGTCTGCGACAGAACAGCAGCACAGTGGTCAAACTGATGCAATCAGAGATGTTCCTGTGTTTTACAACAGTCCAGAGTCAAAGGAATTCAGTTCACACCGATACAAACCAAAGCAAAGCAAAAACGGAAACCAAAGAAAGTTCAGCAAGAGTCATTTAAATTTTGAATCCATGATCAAAATTGTTTCTGACTGACTTTCTGGTCTTTGCAGGTCAGCAATTAGGAATCATGGTAGCCAAAAGTTTCCAAACTGGGCGCCACATTCACACCTACTGCAACACCAGCACGCAACATATCCTCATAGAACGCTTTGTATGATATCTAATAAATATGTTCTTAACGTACAGTTAAGTAATTTTTGGTTTAGGTAAGTAAAGTTACTGTGAATAGGTTCAGGAAAAGAAGCATGGTGAGGATGTACTGTACGTCTCCAGGGGAAAGTCTGCATTTTTGTGACCCATCCACCATCCCAACCTGCCTCCCTACAAAACCACTCAGGACTGCTTCCTTGTTTACTCCCTTCTGTGCAAAGCTATACACATAACACGTGAGATATGTGCAAATTTGCATGCATTACTTTTCGTAGGAGAACATCCGCACAGTTCATGAGAACAGCCTTAGCTCTAACAAATGCCAACAGGGCAATTTGAATGGTCTCACTGCAGAACTACGACCAGTTCAATCAGGGGAGACAGAAGAATGTCCGGTGGTCTCACGCAGATACTAAAGGATGTCTTGGTGCCATCAGAGTGAAACTGACAGTGGAGACAAGGCTGGGACAGAAATTTTGCCATTGCCTCCCTTTTATTTTCATGTTGCCTTTTTTTTGAGCCCCTGATTTTTGGTGAGGTCATTTCCACCAAGCAGTCCAGTTCGGTTCAATTCAGTTTGGTACACATTTTTTCTGTTTCCACTGTGAAAAGTTGTGGATGGTACCAATAGAACCGTTCCGTACCGTCCCCATGTTTGGTGACCTCTCTGCTGGGGTACCTAGCACACAGATCTGGTACTAAAAGGTGGAGCTGTGAACACTGCAGTCTGATTGGTCAGTAGAGGACGGTCACTCTGCTCAGGG
>NC_065521.1:42217920-42248868 GCF_006386435.1 Epinephelus moara | reverse complement strand
TTCCTCCTCCTGCAGCTGCCACGGTGTTGGCCTTTTCTGTAATGTTGCTTTTCTCCTCCTCATATTTTAGTAGAATTAATCTCTGATCCTCACGAGAGATACTTTTTTCCCTCACATACATGTGCGTTCACGGCCCTTGATAAAGCAACCCTGAGTTGAGTTACCGAGTTGATATCCAGTGTCGTGATACCGATTATCCTGATTGCCATTGTTAGGGTTAGTCAACCCAGGATAGGTCTGGGTAACCCAGGATAGGTTGATCTTGCTTTGTGATACAGGCCCCTGGTCAGGCCGCAGTTCAGTTTACATCTTTACATTATGTCTTTACACAGTCAAAACTTCATCGCAGATGAATCACATGACAAGTTCAAATGTTTTTTCGTGATAGCAATAAATGTATCCACCATGTAAATACAGTCAGTGATGTAAGTCAGTCAGTAACTCGCTGTGCTTCATCCCATTTAATGGTCGACCACAGACCTTTGATCCCCCGACGACGAGCCTGATTCAATAACTGATTCATCAACCGATCATTTAATTGCTACATGCAACTACTTGCCAAAGTTTTGGGTTTAAACGACAAGCACTTAACTGTCCCGTACGAGCATCTGGCTGCTGCTGCATCAATCAAAAATAGACTTTTACTGAAGGGGTACAATACACCCGAAATCCCATCAGCAGCACCCCCGCCCCCCCACCCAGCCCCTGACTGCTTCTCTTTCTCTCTTTCAGTTAGTTGTTGTTAAGCTCAGCCACTAATGGCTTTGGTCGGGACTGTGGTCGACTGTGTTACCACTGCCCTGCCCTCAAATATATACACACACATAAACATACACACACACACACACACACACACGCACTGTGCACCCACACTAACACATATAGAAACATATATGTCTGTGTATTCATGTTCTGTCTCTCATTTGTGTGCAAACTTAATTATAAATGTGTCGTCTCGGTCTCATTTTCAAACTTAATTATAAATGTGTCGTCTCGGTCTCATTTTGATGTGTGTGTGTTAGAGTGTGTGTGTGTTAGAGTGTGTGTGTGCAGACGTGTGTGAGTGTGTGTGAATGTGTGTGTGCTACAGTTTGCATGCGTGTGTGCTTTGAATGTGTATATTCGCGTGTGAGTGTGTGTGTGTGTGTGTGTGTGTGTGTGTGTGTGAGAAGCTCCATTCTCAGTTGGGCAGAAACAATGGAACCTCTCTGATTACATCTCCCTGTACAGGCGGACAGGGTGTGTGTGTGTGTGTGTGTGTGTGTGTATGTGTGTGTGTGTGTGTGTGTGTGTGTGTGTGAAGCTTCAGGGGGGAGGAAAGGGTGGCGGTCGCGGAGGAGGAAAGAGGGGGAGGCGATGCTTGGACCTGCCCCCCTCCCTCCTCTGCTCTGTCTCCCACACACACACTCGTCCCTTCCTCTCGCGCCCGCCTGGCGTCTCATTGGTTAAATCCCCGGCTATATATTTATGTGATTGGTCAGGGCGGGGTATATATACTCAGCGTGGGTCGGTTAAATCTGGCCACAAGTTTCAAAACTTTCAAACAGGGCAGACAGACAGAGAGACAGAGAGTCGGACGGCCCGTGTGACAGAGAGGAATCAAGCTTTGGACAAACCGCTGCACCACACACTCCAAACAAGAACTGTTGTCTTCTGAGAAAGAAAAAAAAAGAGTGAAGAAAAGAAAGAGGCAGAGTCATTGTGGATCATTTTCAGGGGGAATATCCTGCACCACATCTTGTTTGTTTTCTCTTTCTTTCTCGTCTTCCCCCTCCTCTCAGATCTCGATGCTTTGCTTTGGGATTTGTGCTCCAAATCCATCAGATTCCTCTCTTGATCTTTCTCTTTGTCGTCTGAAACATTTTGAGCTACAAATTTTTTCCAGAACTTTGCAACCCAACAAAGTGAAACAGACGTTTGCAGAATTTCACTTGGACTAAAAGTTGAATCCAAGCCCGGTTCTGGAATGAATTTAACCGAGCCCAGCTTGTCTAGAGAGACTCTCCTGCATGCCAGCCGAATGTCCCTCGGGGGCCCCTGGGCGTCCGGGACCCCGAGCCCTGCTTCTGATTCTGAAATGGGCTTCGAGCAGAACCTCTCCGGGGACTGCAGCTCTCCCGACGGCCTCGGAAGCGGGAGCATGAGGAGGACAGAGCCGAGGATTTCTCTGACGCCCAGTTCAGGGGGACAGAGTCCAGACCTGAGCCAGGCTGGAGGTGTGTCGGCGGGCACGGCCGATGGGAAGGCTGTGGGGGGCGAGCAGAGGATCCGCAGGCCCATGAACGCCTTCATGGTCTGGGCTAAAGATGAGAGGAAGCGACTGGCCGTGCAGAACCCCGACCTGCACAACGCTGTGCTCAGCAAGATGCTCGGTAAGACTGGGAACAAAATCTGATCAGGAAAAAAACTAACTGTATGTAGGGCATCAAAACTTTCCAGTAAACCAGACTGGTGAATCCAATTAGAAAGTTTATCACTAAGGAGAGTTGTGAGAATCACCAGACCTTGGTTATTTTACTTCTTTGCATTCATTTTAATTTTTCCGAAGTGTGAAATCTGTCACATCTGAACCAAACCTCCCAAAAGCATCTTAAGGCTCGGATGACCTTTGCCCCAGAAGATCATTTGAGTCTTAACGTTTTTGTGAAGCAGAGCCCTGAACAGTTCAAACCAACGTATCAAAAAAGTTTTATAAAGCTCAGGTTTGAGTCAATATTTGTATAATATTATTTTCCTCTGACCAGTATTAATAGCTCAGAGTCGCAGACCCCACCCATCTGAGTCACTGTATTCCCAGTAGTGCTAATAGTACTAACATAAACCATGAGGAGCATCATATTAGAGTATGTCCGACATAAATATACATATTTATATGACTGCACAATGAGCATATTACCCTCACAAACTGCATCATTTTAACAAAGTGATATTAATTTGGTCCCATAATATTTATACGTACAGTTTGTACTCTTGTTTTTGTTTGCTGTTTTATACACACACACAGTTTGAATATTTTATTAAATCTGTATATTTATATAATTGTTGAATTCATGAACAGTCTGTTCACTGAGTTGCCAGGTTTGAGCGGGCTTTAAGTGTTAACAGCTTCACTCTTAACGGCTGAAATATTTATATAATTGTTGAATTCATGAACAGCCTGTTCACTGAGTTGCCAGGTTTGAGCGGGCTTTAAGTGTTAACAGCTTCACTCTTAACGGCTGAAGCAGTAAACTGACATCTGTGATAAATCACGATTGGCTGAGGAGCAAATGTTAACGACCTTATCTAAAATATCTTGCAGTGAGATAATTACAATGTGTCGTGCCTAGATGTGCACATTAAATTAATGAAGTTGGTCTTCTGAGCATCAAACAGTCAACTGAGAGGTGTACAAAATGTCCATAGAAACTTCTCAAACCGCTCCTCCGGCATAAATAAACGTGTCCACAGTCCATCATGTGCTTGTTATGTTTCAAACTCCATAGTTTGGTCGATCCGCTGCAACCAAAATGAATCCAAAATGACCACAGCCGCTGTTCTCCTCCACTGAGCAAACTACAAACTTTTAACGACCACCTTTCAACAGTGGATTTGATCGAAAAGATTTTGGGTGACGTGTTTATTTACTCATATATAATCCTTTATTCAAACAGGTCTCATTGAAAATAAATCTAAGAGGGGCCAACTGCGTCAGACGGGGCACTTTGATAATTCAGCGATGATTCTGTGATACAGGACTGATGCAAACTGAGTCGTTAACTATTTTAACGCCATTTTAATTTGTCTAAATATGGAGCTGCAGACTAATGCATTATTATTTGAGTCTCATGTGTACAAGTCAGTTAGATTAAATCATTTTCAATTTTCAGCTCAGCAGGTGACAACCGCTAAAGTCACACTTGTGCCATAATCCTAAAATTCTTCACGTTAACACAAATTAAAGCAGATTTTTACTGGCTTCTTTTTCCTCTTACTCTAGACAGCAACATGCTCTTTTTAATATTACCCTGTCTCATATTCACACTTGGAGCTTCTCAGTGCAGTCAAAGTCTGCTGAGCTCCGCAGCCTGAGACTTTCAGAGTCACCATAAAGTTTCTGAGAGGAAGCATGCGTCTCAAATCTCTTGTCTACAACATAAGTTGAGTGGATTTTAGTCTTGATGACATCACGAACTCTCACAAACCTGTGTGAAACTTCGTACAGGCTGTAAATGCTGCTGTATTTGTAAGTGTTTAAGTTTTTCCATCATCGCTGTTTGATTAAATTAGACCTGACACACTTGCAGGGGGATAAGAAGGATGTTCTGGCATCCTGGAACTACAGCAGGAGCTTAACAACAGATTCCCACAGGCTCGTGTTCCTCACCCATTAAATCAGAGTATGGCTCCTAAGTAGCCTCAGTGAACCTGAGTCGGACTCTTATATAACAGGAATGATTGATTTTTTTCTCTGAAACCACTTTTCATAATGTCTGATGTGATTTGTGGTGTTTGTAGTACGGTTGCTGTTTGGTTAAATGTTGCTTTGTATTTTTATATTTACGCAAAACAGTTGGCGTCCTGGGATGCAGAACAAATTTCAATTTTTTTTCCGTCAATAACATGGTATAACTCAAAATCAAATCAAATTAAAAGGTAACACTGACATTAATGATACATACATTTAAGGTGTAATATTGTGGATGCCAACAATAGCAACAACTGATCAATTTATTTAGGTAATTTATTCCTCTTTTAAATTATTTCTGCACAAAAATATTTATATTTTACTGGCTCCAGCTCCTCTGATATTAATTTTTAGTTTTTTTTTTAGAGAATAGTGAAGAGCATTTTTCAATATTTTATGATATTTCATAAGCTAAAATAATTGTCAGATTAGTCAATCATACAAAAAAAAAATCATTAGTCGCAGCTGTCTAATAAAGAGGATGTTGGTCATGTCTTTGATTTAGATAGTCGTCGATGAAACTTGTCTACCTACTGAGAATATCCTAACTTGTGACCAATAAAGATGAAAATAATGTTTCTCATTTTTTAAATTTTGTCTCTCTCTGTCAGGTCAGTCATGGAAGGCCCTTAGTGCCACAGACAAGCGACCATTTGTGGAGGAAGCAGAGCGTCTGCGTGTCCAGCACCTCCAGGATCACCCAAACTACAAATACAGGCCTCGCCGCAAGAAGACCACCAAAAAACTGAAGCGGGTCGAGCCGGGGCTTCTGCTCCACAGCTTAGCCCAGGGCGGGGCACCAGGCCTTGCATTAGGACACGGTGTCAACCCACTGGGTGCAGAAAGTGGAGGTTCTGCTTACGGACAGCTCGGTGGCCATCCCTCGCATCACCATCACTCCCACCACCTGCTGCACCCACTCGGGCACTTCAGGGACCTCCAGGCCCCGGGACACTCAGAGCTGGAGAGCTACGGCCTGCCCACTCCGGAGATGTCCCCTCTGGATGTTCTGGAAGATGGAGGTGGGGAATCTGTGTTTTTCCCCCAGCATGTGCAAGAGGAGGTGGGGATAGGGGGATGGAGTGGCTACCACCACCACCTCCACCATCATAACCAGCATTACAGCCATAATTACAACAACCACAGTCACCACAGCTCCTTAAATAGCGCAGCGACACACAGTCAGAGTTCAGGAATGAGTGTTGGTGCCAGTTTGAGTCCAGGTAGGAGCTCCAGAGTTGAGTCAAATATGAGCTCCAGGTTAAATCACACCTCTGGTCACCACATCGCTTTGAGGAATCCTGTTAAGTGCCCACCACCTTTATCTGACTCCTCCTCCCCTGTCTCCTACACCCAGCCCTCCATCAGCCTCCCTGAGCCGATTAAATCCCACCAAACGCCGCATCAACCCACCGCTCCTGTCGGCTACTTCGGCCAAATGTATGGGAACAGTGCTCCAAATGCATACTACATGCCGTCTCACCTGGGCCAGCTCTCACCTCCTCCTGAGAGCTCTCCTTCTTCCTGCTCGTCCTCCTCCATCCCCACGTCAACCTTCCCTCCTCCTTTGCACTTAGACCCCTCAAATCCCGAGTCCTCCTGCCATCTGGGGTCTTCTTCTGCTGAGTTCTGGTCCGAAGTGGACAGGCATGAGTTCGACCAGTATGTGAATGTTGGAAGGAATCGAGAGGAGGCCTACGGACGTGGTGGGAGCTGTGGAGGTGGCTCCAAAGTCCTTAGTGGGCGCAGTAGCAGTAGTGTAGGTAGCAGCATGAATAGCAGCATTCTTAACAGGGATGTCAGTAGCATTTTGAGTGGTGCTGGTGGGTGTGATGAAGGGAGCAGCCCTCTCATCTCTGCTCTCTCTGATGCCAGCAGTGCTGTCTATTACAGTGCCTGTATCACTGGATAAATACTCACAGATCTCATCTCTCTTATGTACCTCCTTGCATACTGCACAGTTTGGTTTGGTTCATTTGATACACGTGAGGAAGTATGTTGGGAAGTTTAGTTTCGGCTCATATTCTTAATCAGTGCCATGCCTTGCTAATTCCTCACAGATTCGAAAATTAATACGTTTTTCTAAATGCTGAAAAGAAAAACGCAGATGAGTGTTTTCTTCAAATAAACTCTTACTGGAGCTGAAGGAGCCAAAACTTAATTTTTTAAAAATGTGCTAACTGGAAAAAAAAAAACTTAACTGGAAAAGAAAGCACTTTTATCAAATGAAATAAAACACAAATGCTAATGACTTAGTTTTGGATTATTAATTCATTCCTGAACATTATATGAAACAGTTGGCTGCTAGCGAACCAGCTTTTCCTTGATAGCTGCGTGCCATGCGCCTGGTGTGTCTAGTTTAGACCAACGTCAGCTTGCAAGCATGAGTAGTTTATGGCCATAGGAATGAAGCTCATGGCACCTTTCTAGGCAGATCACTCGCAGAAGGTTTTTTTGCTGAGCAACTTCAAACCCAGCTACTGTCAGTCATTTAGCTAACATAGAGGATTACATTCGCTAATGTTGTTGGCAAACTTAAAGGCACACTTCATCTGCAAAATGACTACTTGTATTTTAGTTGCTCTCTGCGTGTTAAACTGAAATTGTGAAGAAAACTTTGTTTTTTCTCGCAGGCCTCCACAGTGAATGGAGAATCCAAAAAAGACAAACATTCTTCATGAATGGAAGTGAATGGGGTCCACATTTAACAACAGCAAAACTATATCAAAACATCAGTTTACAAACAACTCGTACAGTATAATTCAAGTCTAATTTATCCAGTCGTATGCTCAGTGCCTCCAACGTACCTTTATGATATAACGATACAACAGAGAATACTTAAATCTTCAAGAAGCGCACCCTGAGTGTGTGTAAGACTGTTTATACTGACAAATGTTCTTTAATTTGCATAGGTTTTAGATAAAATGCACGTGTTTAGGATGTACTGAGCATACAACTGGAAGAATGAGACTTGCTGTTGTTAAACGTGGTCCCCATTTGCTTCTGTCCATGAAGAATGTTTGCCTTTTTTGGATTCTTCGTTCACCGTAGAGGCATGCAGGAAAAACAACGCTTCCTTCACGAATTCAAGGAAACACAAGATGAATACTTGATATACAAATGGTCATAATGTGGGCGATGTAGTCCTTTAAGGAGGGAAAAAAAAAACCCTGATAATTTCTGTTGCATCACTCCAAGCTTGATGCTCTTTATCAAGTCTGTTGATCCAAATTGATTAGCACAGAAAAAACGCTTCCTGACACGGTGCTGTTCTGCTCAGAGGTTGTAATATTTTGCCTTGGTAAATAGAATAAAGCAATAGGCCTGAGTGTGATGGACAGATAAACAGAAGGCAGCTGGAGAGCATATTAAATTAACATTGTGTTTTTAACTTACTTATGAAGGGTGCTAGATCTGTGTTAGCATAATGCTAATAACAAGGAGTCTATATCGATATCTGGATACATTTATGACCTGAGGTTGCTCTGGTGGACGTAGAATTCAACAAGTGCTAATCTTAGTTGAAGTACCTGCTCCTGCCTGTTCCAGGGCTTTTGTTTCTCCAGTGACAATACATGCTATTGGAAGATTATGCAAGCAAAAGGACTCCTTTAGTTGCACTGTGTGTACTCTGGTCATCAGAAAAATCCACAACTATGACAAACCTGAATTTCAAGATCGTCTAATTTCATTTTTGACATTTAATCTCAGGACCAGACAACTATTCATCTCCACTGAACTTCACGAGGTTTAGATTTATTCATCTCGTTTGATAAATGGCAGCACGGAGGACAATGAAGGAGACACTCGGGAGATGGACATAAAGAAAGAGACTGGATGGGAGAGACTTGATCCAGCCTCCACATATCTCACAGTGTTGTCGGGAAAGCCTTGGCCACCGACCCAGAACAGACCACTGATGTCTCCCACAAACTATCCGGATGTTTTACAAGCTGGGTAGGGTTTTTTTATTCTGTCCGTGATACATGCCGTTCCCTCTCTGTCTCAGTCCATGACAGGGCCTCACGTCAGACTCTATGCCAAAATCTGCAAGTCTTAAGTTGCTTTGCTTCCTGGCAAACACAGATATGTTGATGAATCAAAGATCATTCTTTTAACCAGTAAGCCTCTCTGGTATAACAAACATATCACTTGTTTAAACAAAATGTCTTTTTTTCCATGTTAAGAAGTGTAATTTTGTTCTACATGTAACAGAAGATTGGGCTCTACAAATGAAGTGCCTCTGGAACAAGTCTTGTGTGGTAGATCATAAAACAGCTTCATTTTATACTTTAAAGTTCATCCTGTCCAACGCCGAAGTTTGACCACTCTAATTACAAATTGTTCCGTCCTTAATTTCATTGAGACGTTTAAGGATAATAGTGAGTCTTGTGATTTTTTGGAAACCTTGTTTTGATGTAGCCTTTTACTGTATATATAGATGCTGTGCCTCTTGGCAGTATATGTGAAGGAGAAACTGCGACTATGAAATGTTCTCTTTGCACTGGGTTTAATGTCTTAGCTGTATAGAAGGAACACTACTTATTAAAATTCAAATGTCCATAATTTTAAATGTGTTTTTGTACAGAAAGGACTGTGCTTGTTTTGTTGTTTTATAGATTCTGTTTTATTGATGTCTTTTCTTAAGGGAATAATTTGACCTTGTAGGAAATGATTTGCTTTTTGTCTGAGAGTCAGATGAGAAGATTGATACCACTCGTGTGTCTGTGTGTTTGATACGGAGCAGAGTTGGGAGGCGATAAGGCGCAAAGAGTTAGCCTAGCTGTCTTCAAAATGAAAAAGTCTACAAACTGGAACTTTTAATACATAGCCTACTAAGTAACATGTTGTCTCTGGGTTGTTTAAAGGGATAGTTTGGATCTTTTGATGTGGGGTTGTATGAGGAACTTATCCATAGTCAGTTTATCACGTCTCACTCTCAACTTTTCAAATACCGCCATTTTGTCAGTGGACCTTAACGGCAGACACTGACACACAGAAGCATCCTTTAGCGGCAGCATGAGACATCTCGGGCTGAGGAATTTGCTGATACTCTACAACAGTGGTTCCCAACTGGTCCAGCCACGGGGTCCAGGTTTCTCCTTAGTCATTAGTTCAATGTCCACACAGTTTAAAATATTCAAAATTATTCTTGTGTTTTTCAATGTTGTCGAGCCAGTTTTAATGGCTCCGCTCAGAGTGGACCCGCGACCCACCAGTTGGGAACCACTGCTCTACAACTACCGTAGCATAAAGAGCAGAGAAAACTTCAGCAAACCCGGTGTTCATTTCCCGTGTGAAACCAAAAGTCAGTCGAGTATCTTAATACTAACATAGTGTGCTAGTATGTTTAGCATGCTACGCTAGTGACGTATCACATGACAGTTGTTACATTACGTCAATAACAACCACACTCGTTTAAACCAAACCAAGATTTTTTTTTCTTTTGTTGCCTTAACTTAAGGACGTTAACCTAAAAACAGTTTTACCTACACTGTAAGTTTACTTTGAAAAAGACTGTGTACATTTAACAAGCCAACACATTCTCACTCCGACCTCGTCACATATCGACGTTTGGTTGGTCATGGACCTTCCACGTCCACATACAACGTGCAAGGTACCCTGGGTGTGTTGGTTGTTGACATTCTGGGACGCTGTTTCAAGTTCTGCCTGTTACATGCATCGTCTTCTTTCAAAATACACCTCTGTTTTCATAGGAAATTTAACATTTACATACAGTCTCTTTCAAAATAAAAGCACTACGCTGGTACAACACCAAGAATTTACTTTTGTTTTTTCTTTCCACAGCAAACGCACATGGTTGGGTTTAGGAAAAAAAGAACAGGGTTTGCCTTTATAATCTTACGGGGGAAGAATGCCTGTAGAAAGTCAGTGTTTGCTGGACCCATCCCCCGCCCCTCCTGCCTGCTCTTAACTTTCGTTCTTGTCCTGCGGCGTCACCCCCTGACGCTGCTGTTAAACTATAACGGCGACCGGCTGCATATCACGCGACGTTAAAGCATAGATTTCTTTGTCAGTGTCTGATGCTGCTAGTCAAAAACAGTAATTTAACATCGCTGAACACAGGAGCTACTGCTCTACCGCTGCCTTGATCAGTGAGTTTGTGTTATTGTGTGACTTTAAAAAGGTTTGTTCGGATTGCTGACCGCCATCTACTGTAGGTAAAACACTGCCTGTGAATAAGTACCTCATGTAACCCCACTTTAACAGATCCAAACTATCCCTTTAATCTGAACACGAGCAGAAACGTTAAAGCAATCATTTGTGGTTTTCGGGGGAGTGGTGCTGTGCAATTACTGCTCCTGCGTAACTCTTCGTAAAACCACAGACTGTTGATTGTACCCTTTAATTTATAAAAGGCGTTAATTAGGCGAGCTGTGTCCTCTTGCTCGTTGTCTTTGAAGTTAAGCTAATCGCCTCCCGACACCAGCTCGTTATTGATCTCACACACATGACAACCATAATGATGTCCACGTTATCAGGAAGAAAGTGTATTTCCCCAAATGTTGAACTATTTCTTTGAAGATGATTTGAACACAAAAGCATCGGAGCAGTGACTGGACTTTTGTGTGCTCTGTGTGTGTGTACGGAAATCTATAATTGTAAAGATCTCTTGTAGATCTCCTGTTAAACTTCGCTCCACCAGTGACACCAGCAAACCAGAAACTCTCCCTCCCACACCGATGTTATTGAGCTGGAAATTAAAATGAAAATCTGTGGTTTTGTTTTGTGCTGAGAAAATGAAAAATCAACAGTTGTAGCCACTGTCGAGGTCTCTCTGTATGTGTTTATGTAGCATCTACTCTGTAATATTTATGTATACAGTGGGAGCAAAAAAAAAAAAAAAACAGAAGTCACTCTTCAAGAATTTATCCTGCATCTGTTCTGCATTAGTCCTACAGACAATACTTTTTTGGGGGCATGAAACAGTAGAAGAAAATCGTGTATCTTGTACAGTGAAACCAGTTATATTTACCACACCGTTCCTTGTGGCCACCATTGGTTGAAAACAGAGCAACAGTAGATTTTTCCAAACATTTCCTCTAGAGGACGGAGCCGCAGAGAAGCAGCAGTTCAAGCAAAGTATTAAAAAAAAAATACTTCTACATCTGCATTTGACATTCTTTTCTGTTGACACCAAACAGAGTCTTGTTTCCATTTTAATTTACTGTGACACACAAAGAACATCAGAGAGACAGGCGTTTTTCCCTTTTTTTTTTTTTTTTTTTTTTTTGTTGGAGTCGTGCAATAACTCTGGGGCTTTTGGTAATAATTATCTGGAGAAAAAAAAAAGAAACACCCAAGATTTTGGGATTAAAACAAAGGCCGTTTTCTCAGCAGTCATATAACGACAAATTAAAACCAGGATTTTCCCAGAAGTGTCACTGTGATGCTTCTAAATCTGTCTGACAGGGATCATTTTTATATTTTCTGTAGAAAATGGTTTTGTTTGTGTTTATATTTGAAAAATGTGGGTTGGCTGTAAGTGGATCTGTTCTGTTTTATGAAATATTGTTACAAAATAAACACGTCTAAGGTTTCACTTTGGTTTGTGAGTCTCTGGGGCGCAGAGCTCGGCTGGATTAAACAAAAACATCTTCAGATCAACACAACAGAAACATCTCATACAATTTTGTCTGATGAAAACAAAAACATGTGGAGTATGCAGTGAGTTATTTAATGTATGGATTTGTGGCACACATTGTCCGAACGCTTTAATCTATCTTGACTTTCTGTCGGACTGTCCTGATCAGGAATTAAAGGTTTCTTAGTTACTTTTGAGACAGATGATGTTTTTTAAAAAGGTTTGATTGGAAAAGAAGATGAGCTAAAAATTGACACAGTAGTAGTCTTGGTATGTGTAAAGACCTTAAAGACCGTAAGTGCTAATAGTGTAGGCAACTGGACTTGCTTGCTTGCGAAGACGTTTCGCCTCTCATCCAAGAAGCTTCTTCAGTTCTAAAAATGATTACCATGACCTGGATGACTGAGAATCTTCACCGACAAGTTGACCCTTTGCACCATGCAGGTGTTAAACTACTTCCTGTTTACATCCATGGCTCCTTCCTGTAACACTTTACTAATGATGGTCCACCTCCAAAGCTTACTCTTGCGCCCACAAATTTTAGGGTGCTTTCACACCTGCCTTGTTTGGTTCAGTTCAATCAAACTCAAGTTCGTTTGGGCAGGTGTGAACACAGCAATTGCATTCAGGTGCGCACCAAAACCAACCGGACGATATTTTCATTTTCAGTTGACACAAAAGCTGTGGGAGCAGGCTGCTAGGAGCATTTTGTACGTGTACAGGCTTGTTCTTCTTATTAACGCATGTCACCATTTTTACGTGGCCACTTTTCGTGGCTGTGCAAAGTAAGAGAGATGGCGTCCCCATTCGTAATCCCACCTACTAATAAGCAGCATCTTCCAGAACAAACAGTGTTCTGCTAATTATTTCCAGGAAGTTGCAATATGTAACTAGATTATTTCACAATAAATTACATTATTATCATCTTAGGCTGCTGTCAGGCCTAGAGTCGTCTCCTTTGGTCTGAATCAGGGACTCATGTTGTTCCAAAGTTGTATAATTGCCTAGAGTTGGTTCATGTTCTCACGGCAGCATTTACAAGCAGACTTGCTTTCTCTTGTGTGAGAAAGCTGCTCTTGATTGGTCAGAATTTCCATGTGGGAAAAATCCAGGAAGTAAAGCAAACGTTGAAGAAGAGTACACTTGCAAGATAAATGTGACACTTTCTAATGTCACAATGGAGGGACAACTACGCAGGTTGATTTTAGCGCTGCTCATCGTGGACTATATTGCTGTCATTGTTCATTTTAGTCAAACCATACAGTTTGAAAACGAGGCGCGGCTCCAACTAGAAAACAATGTTTTGATGCATTGGATGTGCTGAATGTGCATATTAAGGCAGTACAGGAGGAGGTGCACATTAATAATCCTCCAGGACTGTAACATGCTCATGTTTAACCCAAACAATGTGTCATGTGACTGCAGTTGCTTCACATCCAGGTCGGAACACCTTCTCACCACAAACCAGCCGCACCAGAGTTCCTTTGTAACCAGACTGAGACCACCTCTTCAAGAAGGTCTCAGTCCGGTTGTTTTGGTGCACACCTGAGTGTGATTGCTGTGTTCACACCTGCTCAAATGAACCACACTGAGGCAAACAAACTTGAGTTTGATTGATCGGAACCAAACAGGGCAGGTGTGAAAGCACCTTTACAGGCTTTTACTGTGATATTAAACAAAAGTCAGAATGTTGTTTTGAAATTCATACTACATACAGTAATTTTACAGAAGCAGTTTTACTGTGAGATTACAGCAAAGTACAGTAATTCTGTAGGAGCATACTGCTAAATCACAGTAATCAAATGTACATAAACTGTGAAGTTACAGTTAGATTCAGTTATTTACAAGAAGGTACTGTTATATCACAGTCATGTGACGGGTTTAACTGTGAGGTTACAGTTAAATTTAGTAATTTTAGGGAGCATACTGCTAAATCACAGTAATATGCAGACATAACTACTGTGAGATCAGTGTAGCTGTCGTTTCACAAGTATTTACTGTAAAAATAATAATTTACTATGAAAGTAATGCAACTAGTAGCCAGTAATTTACTGCTTTACTGCTTTTTACAGCTGTATTTCTCAGTGTCCACTGTGAAGCTGATGATCTCAGTCCTCATGTCTCCTGGTCCTTGGACAGATATGAAGTAGCTGAGAAAAAGGAGGGGTGGGAGAAGGAGGAGAAGAGGAGAAAACAGGGAGACAGGAAGACAATCACCTCAGTGTTTGTGCAGTGTCGTAATCCTCTGTGATCTGCTCTGATTCTGTCCTCTCCGGGTTCAGATCCGATGCTAAATGAGTTTGGCTCGGCGGGACAGTTTCCCCCCGAACAAACCACTGACGGTCTCAAAAGAAAACATTTGGAACAAGGAAAAACTGTTCTCTCATTCTCTCGTCTCTGACAGTCTCTTTTTTGTGTCAGTTTTCGGTCTTGTTTTATTCCCTCTCAGCCCCCCCAGCCACTGTAATTTTCTCTTCGACTTTTCTTCTCTTTCCCACGAATTTGATTCCTGACTTTTGTTTTGCTCTGTCTTTGTCCACCTTTCTATTTGTCGTCCTGTTTTCCTTCCTCTGTGTCCTTTCATCTCACCTTTTTCCCTTTTCTCCCCATTACTCCATTACTTTTCTACGGCAGCAGTCACTTAAGAAAAAAATTAAAGCGATTATTATCTCTTTAATTAAGAAAAATGTGAATTAACAAGATTATTATCTCCCTGTCTGTTCAGTTTTCATCATTTTGGCTCATCTTTTCATCAGATTTAGTCTCCCTTTCATTCCTTCTCTCCCAATCCTCCTCCTTTTCACCCGATTTATCTTTGTCTGTCTTATCTCTTCCCAACCTCTGTCTCATTTTCCCCTTATCCGAGCTCTTTATCTCTCTAACTGTCTTCTTGTTTTCCACCATTAATATGTGTATCTTTCCATCCTTCTCCTTCCTTTCTCCTGCTCTCCCTTCACCTTGCCTCTTTTTAACATTTTTTTTCCACCACATTTTGCTCTGTTTCACCCCATTTACCCCGTTCTCACCTCAGTCCCACTCTCACTCTCACACACTCCTCCGCGTCCTTTTGTCTGACTTGCAGCTTTTTTTATTAACATTTCCATAAGATTCAATTATCTTTTGGTTAGAGAACAGAAGGCTGTACATGGAACTGGGTCGTAAAAACCAGACTGGGGATTGTGTGCGGTGTGGAGAGTGTGTGTGTGTTTTCCTACACCGGGTCATTTACTGTACTCAGCGTGTGTGTGTGTGTGTTGGTGTGAGGGTTTTTAACAGTGTGTGTCTTGCTGAGGTAACTGACAGGAATGCGAGCAACGAGGAGGAAACTCCTGTGGAAGTTTGGGATGTTCGGAAAGGGTGTGTGCACCTCTGTATGTGTGTGTGTGTGCGTGTGTGCAGAGAGGGAGAGAGGAAGAGGTGTATATTTTTGTGGGAACACCTCACCCCGCTGCATGTTACCCTGACTGGAAAAGATAACACAAGGCTGGATTCCCCTTCTCCCAGCTGGAAATTAACACACGTGATCTTCCAGGGTGTGTACATGGTGTGTGCATGTGTGTGTGTGTGTGTGTGTATGTGTGTAAAACTCCAGCAATTTCTGTGTTTCTGTTTGCAAACAGACATGAACTTTCACATCAGTCTCTGCAGGTTTCGTGCAGCCCAACGAACAGCGTTTGGTCTCTACAATGTTGCCGTTTGGTTATGAGAACCCTTTTAATTGTTCCCATAATACATCCTGAAGGTTTTTGTTCTTAAAATGACAATCTATAAAACTTTTTCTACACGACCTTTGCGAAGAGAGTCTATAAGGTATAATAGAAAAGAGACCATCCTGATGACGTGAGCTCAACATTCTGTATCAGTCTGGACTCGATGCCGCCCCGAACTCTTACAGTAGGTGGGAGTACTCGCCTTGACGGACAAACTCTTTCAGCCAATCAGTGAAACACAATACCAGGGAAATCTTTTTCATCACCATCAAAACCAGTTAATGAAACAAGCTTTTGCCAATTTCAGTCCGAAGCACGGCAAAAATGTCTTTTCCTCAGAGTAACTGTGCGAGTGCATCCTCTTGTTCTTGTTTAATTGTTGTTAATGACTCTATTTCTGCAGTAGCTTCATTTATTGCTGCGTGTCTACTAACAGTACAGTTGGTGCTTGTTGCTTCGGGAGCTGCCATGACAGTATGGAGCGGCTGCGACTCAGGAGGTAGAGTGGGTCGTCCACCAATCAGAAGATCGGCAGTTTGATCTCCAGCTTCTCCAGGCCACGTGCCAAAGTATCCTTGGACGAGATGCAGAACCCCAAACTGCTCCTGATGGCTGTTCAGTCAGTGTGTGAGTGCGTGGTGTGTGGTAGCCCAGACAGAAGTGTGTGAATGTGTGAATGTGACTTGTAGTGTAAAAGCTCTTTGAGTGGTCAGAAGAATAGAGAGATGCTATACAGGTGCAGTCCATTTCCTGTTCTGCAAGCTACTGCCTGTATTTTACGTCATCAGCTACAACGCAGTCCCTAATTGGCTGCTTGCGTTGTCAACTATGGTGTGGATCTGTGATTGGCACCAATTGGATTTTGTGTTTGGGGTAGCAGTGGGTCCAGACCAGTGGCGGCTGCTGGTCTTTCAAACAGGGGAAGCTCACTTTAAGTTTACATCATAACATCTGTCATATTGTAGCGAGGCAGTAACTTATGAAAGGAACATTTAGTTGAAGCCGTTTTTCAACCACACTCATGCCATAGAACCACAGCAACACACACACCTCAAAGATTTCCAGATGGGTTTAAACACCTGAACTGTACTGTACANAATGCCAAAAAATCGGGGGTCTGCCCCCAGAGGCTGTATCGCCGTCTGCCGGAAGTCAGACGCTGAATACAGCCAATGGGTTCCGAGAATGCTTGGAGGCTCCGCGTCCACCGTGCTGACACGAGAATGTATGACAGGGGCGTTTGAACACTGGTGATAAACAGCTGACGTTTGAACATCATAGTCATGATGTGAAACGCATCCTAGCGCATGTTTAATGCAATGTAAATTCTTATTTGAATGTAAATTCAATAGTGCATATTTGACCATTTCTTCTATGAAATTTTAGGGAGAGAGCAATCGCCCCTGGTCCAGACTGAAATGAAATTTTAGGGAGAGAGCAATCGCCCCTGGTCCAGACTGAAGAGCATGTTGCGCTCACGTCATCAGGATGGTCTTACCAGGTGAAAACAGAGATGAAAGGAAAGAAAGAAATAAAGAAGGGGAGTTTGAGGAAAGAAGTAGCAAGGAGAGAGGCCTGTAAAGATGGACGAGTATTAGTAAAAAATACGAAAAGATAAACATTTTGATTTTTTTTCTTCCCCTATTTGTGGCGCCCCCTATGGATGACAGCACCCTTAGCATTCGCCTGCACTGCCTATGCCACGGGCCGACGCTGTGTGCATGTCTGATGCATTTTTTTTATTGTGTTTAATCAAATTACCACATAACCTGGGATCTGGCAGTTAAGTTATCTTAACACTGAAAAACTCTACATGCTGCACAGAGTTGGAGGAACGGTGGGTTAAAACCGGCCCAGTATCTCATTAATGCCCTGGAGCCCCCTACAAAGTGAATCCACCCACATTTGTATCTCCTCAGAGAAACAGCTCATCATCTGTGATTTCTTCGTTACTGTGTTCACAGTGTGAATGAATGGTGAGGGAGCGAGAGGCAGACATTAAAGATACATATGGAGATAGACACCGAGGAAAAAAGGAAGACTCCAGAGAGAAATACGGGGAGAGGCAGAGAGAATGGAATTTGTACATCCATGTGTTCGAAAGAGAGCGACTGATTAAGAGAGAGACTATGAAAGAGAGTTCAAGGGAGAGAAAGAGAGGGATTTTCCCGTCTCTTTCTGTCTCTGTGGTGTTTTATTGGCCACATGTGGTTAGGATGTCAGATCAGTCACCACAACTACACACTGACTCACTAACTGCGTGTGTGTGTGTGTGTGTGTGTGTGTGTGTGTGTGTGTGTGTGTCTGCGGTCTTCCATGTGTGTGTGATTTCACAGACTCTGATGTGAGCTGACGGCTGGTTTACACTGTAAATGTGTTTGTTTGTTAGTTTGTGTAACTTGCAACTTTGTTATGAATGCTGCACTGTAATGTTCCTGCATTAACGTTTGTGTATGTGTGTGTGTGTGTGTGTGTGTGTGTATCATTATACCATAAATTTGTATGTGTGTGTGTAAGTGACCAAAACTTTCTATTTTATGTCCATGTGCTTTTGAATTTCCACTCAGACTCTGACCACTGAACATTAAATAATGCTCCGTGTGTGTGTGTGTGTGTGTGTGTGTGTAACATATTAAATAGGAATTGATGACAGATACAGTCGAGACTCGCAGTCTTGCCTCAGTGTTTTGTGTGCAGATGTGTGACTTTGGTCTGCGACTGTGTTTTACACTTTCTTTTTTCTCTTTAAATCTGGTTACATCTGGCGGTAAGACAAACATATCTACTGTATCCATCCGACCATGTGTTTATCAGCAAGATGTGACAGGTTGATTTAAGTATATTAATGATCATAGCTGAAACTGTAGCTAGATGACATCATATGGTAATCTTCATATTGATATAAAACAGAGGATCATTTGATTGCAGAGCCGTGAGTCGTCCAGCCGCTGCATGTGACTTCATCATGGAGGAATCGTATGTTAACTACTGTACTACTGCAGCTTCTCATGGACATGGTGGGTCCACTGGTGTCACTTTCTTTAGTAATAGACCCTTTACAGTTAGTAAACAGTGTGATGTTTTTTGGTGGGCGGGGCTTAGCTGGAGGCAAAACAAGTCTCCACAGACATTAGGTAACGCTAGTGAGCGAGTTCTGTCGGCTTGTTGAAAAAGTAAACACTGACCAACGGGACCAGACTGGCCGACCCGTACGCTCTCACTCAGTTGATGGATGAGACTGGCCGACCCGTACGCTCTCACTCAGTTGATGGATGATGTCACAGGAAGCCAATTTAAAGTTCATTCTCACTGCCACGATGCGGAAATGTGGGACGGATTTGCGGAATGTTCGCACAGTGGTGCGGAATTTCGCGTTGTTGTGTTCCAAGTCTGTGCAGTGTGAACGGGTGTGGGTGAACACGGACGAGAGTAGCAGCAGCAGCGGCGAGCTAGCAAGCTAACGTAACAAGCGTCAGCATCAACTTTCTTTAGCACTTACCACTCTCACCGCAGCCACCAAGCTGGACAATGGACTGCCAGACGTTGTCCTTTAATTCACTGTTCATATAATCATCTCGTCTTGTATTTAGGACGGGGTGCTGCGAAACAAGGTTTATCAACCTTTCTCCCATACTGTCCTGCCTGACTGGATTTCGGACTACCGGGTTTGCGCGACGTCACTATAAACAAACAATTTCATTGGCCCAGCTGTGTAGTTCCACCGTAAAATCCACGGGGGTCAAAGTCTGGGCGGAAACTTTTTTTACTGCACGAAATTTCCGCCCCGGTGTGCAAACTTCCATAAGAACCCAAGAAATCAGCTTTTATATTTTTCCGCGAGAATAATCCGCACGGATTTTCGCCCTCAATGAGAATGGACTTTTACAAAGGAGGACGACACTTGAACGGTTTCCTCCAGTTTGTTTCGCTATCAAAGCTAACGTTAGCTAATGTGCTAAGACGTTACGGAGAAATCCAGTATTCCTCTTAATACCTCCCCAGTTTCTGATGAGGTGGACATGATAACCCTTAATACACATAACCTCATTCATCCCTACAACAGGAAAAACTTTTTCCCTAACCTGATTATTATTATCATCATTATTTACAGTTTACTGGTGACTTTAGAAAAAGCTTCATTTAGAACTGGAACATTTATTGTGTGGAAGCTGGTGTAAAACTGCTCCTGTATGCTGTAAACTACTTTATCAGAGTTTAAGCTAACGTTAGCAGCTCTGTTCTGCTCTTTATTGGATTTGGAGAAGTAAATCCAAGATTACTTCTCATTTATTTGTTCTCATTGTCAAAACCAAGCGAAAAAGTCTGTTTAAAAATACACATGGGCCTGTCCTAATACCCACACTTCCGCTACAAATACCCACTTGCACTTGGTTGTGCGCGTTCATGTTGAGGCTAGTGGTGTCCCAAAACAGAATTGAGGTAGTGGAAGGGGTTTCCAACACTTAAAACCCACCCTAGATTCCAAGGGAGCCCCGACCCACACTGTCAACGAAGTGGAAGATGAAATTTCCCAGAACACCTTGCAAAGTCAGCAACTTTGTCAAGTTTTGGAAAACAGTTTGTTACTGTACGATTGGAATGTAGGTTATACAAACAACAGATGGTTGGACTAGCGTAAACTCATCAGCAACTCGGCTGAACACAGCGTCAAAATATTTATAAAAAATCGACTTGGGGCGCCGGTAGCGTAGTGGATAGTGCCAGCGCCCCATGTACAGAGGCATTGCCTCGCTGCAGCGGCTCGCGGCCCTTTGCTGCATGTCAGTCCCCACTCTCTCTCTCTCTCTCTCTCTCTCTCTCTCTCTCTGTCTCCCCATTTCACTCTCTGTCCTGTCAATAAAGGCAAAAAGACCATAAAAATAATCTTAAAAAAAAAAATCGACTTACCCGAACAAAATCGATCAGAACTAGAAGACGTCGTAGGCGCCTCCTGTTTTCAGCATTTCTTCTCCGTTGATTCATCAGATGGAGAAGAATAAACATAGCACACGCCACAACACAAGCGCTGGAGCCGGCATTTTCATTGCGTTGCTACTATGCATGACGTATGCCTGCACGTCGGCCACGCCGATTTGCGTGAAGTGGTGTCCCATTTCTTTTTCTCACTTCCCTCATCTCGCAAACGAGGGCACTCAATACCAAGTGGAAGATTTAAGGGGTAGAAATGGGACAGGCCCCAATCCAACCTCTGTGTTGATTGTACCATAAAAGATATTTCTATAGTGAACATTTGAACGGCATTATGTTAGAAAGAAATAATTGAATTGAATTGAATTAAATTTCTTCTTATAATACTGTACTGTGCCACGTCTTCTCCGACATCGCTTTCACGTCATTACACAGCACTGAATAAGCATGACATCATGTGTGCAGCCATCAAATGCATATCTGGAACCTTTTGAAGGTTTCTTATTGTCATACGAGTCAGCTTGAAACATTTTTGCTGAAGTGAAATCAAGAATTCATTGTCTCAAGAACTACATATGTGCAGTTGTAGAACGTTAAGCTTTGCAGCCATAGCAACAGCAACTAAACGGGGATGGGACTTTGCTAAAGGTCATTTATGTCTATGAAGTTTCTTCAAACACCAAACTGTTTTGCAACCAAACTCTGTGTCTCTGGTGCTCTGCTCTGTACTCTGGGTGGACCAGATGATGTCATGAGGGGGCTCTTTCTTTCCCTCTCGGCCGCAGGATGTCAGGCTCTCCTCCATACCCCCACTGCTTCCTGTTTCCTGTCTCTGCAGGAAGTAGCTCTGCGTTCACTTCCTGTCAGAGGGGCTGCTGGGGACAGGAGGAGGTTTACTGTGGTAACAGCTTGTATTAATGTTGGCAGGACCGTATGAGGTCACAGAAAATCTCTTTATCCTATTCCATACCACATAAAGAACTTTTTTAGGAACAGTCAAGCATAAAAGCAGTTTCTATGATTTGGAAAAAAAAAACACTTATACACAGTGGTGTAATAGAAGTTCAGGACATGAAAGGAAAACATCAAACATGAGGTCAAGGACAATAACTGAAAGATCATTCCAGCCTCTGTGTCGGATTAAAACTGTGGGATCCACATTTCACCGATTGGGAGGAAGCTGAATTGTGTTTTTGTTGACAGTAACCTGGTGACACTTGGTCTATTTCCACTACTTACAGGAAAGACAGAACGACCCCTGACCTCCACTTTACTTTTAATAGACACCAGGGCCTGACACATTTATCTGACCACAGAGCTATTTTATTTTGTTCCTCTTCTCCCTCCCTCTCCTTCCACTGCCACTTTTTATTTGTGTTCCTCCACTCTTCTAATCTGGTCTCTTCTCTCTGTCTCTTTCTCTTTCTGTCTGTCCTTGTCTTTCTCCTCTCTTTTTCTGCTCTATGCCTGCTCCCACTTTCCTCTGTCCTCCCCCTGCTGTCATTCCACTTATCAATCACTCCTTTTGTTTTTCTCTTGTTTCTCCGATCCTCCCTTTCTCCCGCCTTTCTTTCATCCTTATCTTCCCTCTTGTCTCTGCCTTAAAACTGAAGTATGCTTTAAGCCAGTGGCTCCCGACTGGTCTAGCCTCGGGGTCCACATTTCTGCCTCGTCATACATTCCCGCGACAGTTAACAGCACCATACTGACCATACTCGGCATCATTAATATATCCATGTTGTTATTTGGATATTTGAAGGACTTTTATGAACAAGTCAATAACTTTGAAATTTGTTGCGTTTCCATGCAAATTGTTCCTGTTGATTTTGAAAGAACAAGTCAGAACGTTCGTCACAGTGTGCACTTCCAACCTGCCATACATGCCATTCTCTCAGTGTACCCATAAATTACCACTCACCCGCCTCTCTACCACACCTGCCTGCCAGCCTATCACCTATCCGTACATCTCCCACTACACCCACCTCATCAAGCCAACTGCTCTCACCTGTGCCTCATTACTCCCTCCCACCATAAAGACTCCAGCTTCAGACTCTTGTTGCCAGATTGTTCTTTCATACTCATGTAAGACTTTCCAGCATCTATTCCCAAACTGCTTCCTTGTTGCCGACTTCGCCTGCCTCTGACTCTCCTGCTTCGTCTGCTCCCTGGTAAACCACTCAGCCGTCTGTCCTCAACTAAGACCTCTGCTTCTGTGTTCCTGGTTTCTGCTCGTCTGTTCCCCAGGACTGTGTGGAGAGACTGCCAGTCAATTCTACGTTGTGAGTTGTCATCTTGTCGCCGGAGCCACCTTACCTACAGCCGACTCCTCACAGGTGCGTTGGCTTCCCTCGTGTGTTCTCCTGGTCAGGGATCCTCTGCTCATCTGACACCATTTCCTGTCTGCTCCTTCATGGTACTGCTGCACACTATTGAACTGTTGCTTTCAGCATTGGTGTGCTACGCTAAGAGCTTTGGACTGAATCTGTTCCTTGGTAGGCTCTGAGCCAAGCTTTTGACTCTCCCAGTTGTTTCACCTGCCTGCTCATTCTGTGTTTATCAAGTTGAAGCATCTGACAAGTCTTGGGAAATATCTGCGAGTGAATGATGATCACAAGATTTTTTCTTGAAGGAAGACATGAGCATAAACTACTTCATTTGAATCTGTGTGAACTGAACTTTGAGCTAGCTCATGTGAAGCGTGAACTTGCACAGCAATGCTGATCATATCTGAAGGCAAAAGTGTTGCTCTGAATGGCCACATGCCCACTGAACGCAGCATGATACGAGTCATACACTTCTCAAAGAATAGGTTGTTTGCAATCTTGTGACTCTTATGATGTGCAAAATTCAGATGAAAGTGCAGGAAGTGAAAAACTCCACGTACTGCTTGTTTGAACTGGAAATAAAGGAAAGTGACGACATAAAGGGTTGGATCAAACTGCAGACTGCAAGTATCATCAGAAATTAACTCATGTTGGATGTGATCCATATAAAACGAAGGAAAGTGATTTGCTCAGTGTGGACATGATCACCATTACAAATTACCCCGTCCTCCAGACCTCCTCATGTTACACGAGAGGCTGAAGAAAGTGTACAAGAGAAGTGGACTAAAACTATTGTGTGCGGTTGGGTCCATGACTGAAAGGACTGCTATCTTGTTTTTGGCTGGGTGAGTAATTTGCTTGAGTGTAACTGTCTTTCAGATTTCAACTGTGTACACGGATGCACTGCTGTCAGGCTAACGTTACTAGCTAATTAGCCAACTTTAACTACTGTTTTTTTCTACCTACTACGTCAAACGTTCCCAGAGGTCTGGTGAAACACTGTAGGAAATCTGGGTCATTGCTAAAAAGAAGTTTTCACATTGTAATTGCATCCAATTTGAGGCACATTTAACACAACGCTTTAACGTTTATGTTTGAAATTAGTTGACTCTGCTCCTCCAGACTGGAGTCAGACGTTTTAGATCCACATCTGCCACTGTTTCTTTGTATTTTTTTCTTCCCTTTTATGTCATACTGTTTTTTCTAAATTTGATCGATCGGAACAGCCTTTGACAGCAAAAATCATAAGCATCTGTTCAGTAGAGGAAGCTATTGGGGGAAAGCAGGTGATGTTGGACCAACTATGGCTATGCTAAAGAAGGGAAGGGTTGACAGATGGAAATTCAACTTTTTTTTCCAATGAACACAACATTGGAGCTCATTTCCTGTTTTATAGACAGTCAATGCGTCATGAACAGTGGCGGTTGTAGGCCAGTTTCAATGGGGGTCCAAGCTAGGGCCAGTCCTTTTGATACAGGGGCACATACAAGTAGGGTCATATATATGTATATATATATATATATATATATATATGTGTATGTGTGTGTATATATATATATATATATATATATATATATATGTATGTGTATATCAGTGTTTCCCACAGGATTTTTGGAGACTACATCCAACCCTGTAGGGGGGTCCGGGGGCTTGCTCCCCCAGGAGAAAATTTTGTATCTATTTGATTTAAAGGCATCAATCTGGTGAATTCTGAGAGCCAACTTATGATTGCAGAACATGCCTAGATTTCAACACATTTGTGCTTTTTATGTGTGAAAAATGTTCTATTTTTATTGATAAAAACACTAGTGGTATGTTATGGTGATGGGTTACACTTAAAATACAGCTAAGGATTAGTGGTTAAACATTTCAGTAATCAAAAGAAAAATGATTACCGTACTAATGGAGGGCTATTTTATTATTTTAAATCATGTGCAGACAAAATATTCTTTTAAAATTTTCTCACTCACAAACACAGTTACAAATACAATACAAAACAATACAAAATACGCAATACGAAAAGAAAACAAAAGGTAAGACTTAAATTAATTTTACGCGGCTTCGAAAAGAAGATTTCAAAAGTCGTCTGGTAGTTGAATGCCTCTGGGACAGGCCCATTTATGACAACCCACTGGATTCATGGTGTGCGCGATCTGGCCGAGGCACGGGTGCCGGAGCTAATAGCGGCCATTCAAGTCAATGTAAGCTGCTCCACCAGCCGCGGCCTAGAAGCGGCTCAGCGCTCAGCTCCACTAAAAACATGCGCCGGGTCTATTTCTGATGGACGCCGCGCGACGGCACGTCAATTTGCACAGACCAGATATGTCAAACAGGAAGCCAGGTGCAGAAAAGACGAGAGTATCCGGTCAATTTTCACAATAAAACACAGATCGTATTTCACATGGCTACATCAACATGGTGTGACATGTAACTACCATGAGCCAAATGAGACAGAAAAAGTTTTCAGAGCTTACTTCAGTGGTGCTGTGTGTTGCCGTGCAGGTTAAGAGTTGTCTTAATACAGCCACACAATTCTCTTCTGATGTTTTCGGTGGGTGCGCCGCTTTAAGTGGTCCGACCGCAACTGGTTGAGGCGATTTAGTTCCGCGTGCCACATTGCCCCTCCGACTCTTCGGCAGGGGGTCCACAGGGGGGGCTGGACTCCGAGTTACGGGGGCACTGGCCCCTGCTGGCCCTCCTCTAAAACCGCCATTGGTCATGTATGTGTTAAAGCGTGATCTCGATCGCTCCACAACCTTAACCACAGTTCAATTATTGTAACCATGACAACTAGGGTCCCCTAACTCGGTGACAGTCTCTCCTTCAAGACATTCATAGTGTCACATTTGGGTTTACATGATAAAAGTGACACAAATAGCAATGTGAAGAATTTATAAAAGAGAACTTGAGAAATGTTCAAACCCCACCTGTTTTCACACCTCTGCTTCAACACTCGCTGGGTAAAGTGGGCGTGGTCATGAGATATACTCTTAAAAAAAAGCCAGCCCCTTCTTTTTCTTAAGTGTCTCTTCTCTTCACTTTCCTCTCTCTTTTTTCTCCTCTCTCCAAAGTGTCCTCCTCTTACCCTCTGCTTTTCTTTACTTTCTACCTCCCTCTCTCCCTCCCTCTGTCTTTTCGCTCCCTCCCTCCCTCCTCCCCCTCTCATCAGTGGGAGCCAAGGTGTGGGTGTTAAACCTCTGAGGTCTGCTGGTTTGGTGGCCTTGGCTTTGAAGGGCTTGTGGGTTGCGGGTTCAGATCCCGGGCAGGCCTGACCGCTAACCTTGATTGGTGGAACCCATCTATCACCGTGGAAACATAGTCAAGCCAGCCAATCAGTGAGCCAGAATCTGAGTCAGCAGGAATCCAGAGAAAAAGCTCAGTCTTGTTCTATTCTGGTTCCTCATTCGCCTGTTTTTCTACTGCTCTGCTCACTGTTTAATCTCTTCCTCTGAAATTTCTTTTCATACTTTGAAAGGTGTTACAGAATGTGATGAATAAAAAAAATATGGAAATAAGTAAAAGAGGATAAAGCATGACAAAGTGGGACAACACAATGTCATAAATGCACACAGTCAATTTGGATTAAAAAGGGAAACTGAATAAAAATGTAGAACAATATTAAATGTAACAAATTAGAAAAGGTGAAATGGACAAAACATTTAGAGATTATAAAGTGGTTCAAGCAGTCCAAAACTTTCTCTGCATAGTAACCATCTTTATTTAATAATACACTTTATCTAATTTCTTACTCATGTCCTGCTTGCTTTGTTTTTATCCCACTTTTTCACATCTTGCATGTTTCAGATAACCTCTTTACATCTCTCCCTCTCATCCTCCTCTCTTCTATTTCTACATTTCCAACATCTCACAACATTTAACATGAGAAACAGTTAACAAAAAAGAAAAAACATGGGAAAAGCGGCACAAACAAGAGCAAAAATGAGACCTAAATGAAAGACTGTCTGTGTGAGAACACATGAGGACATTTTTAGGGACATCTGTGGTCTCGAAAGTCTATTTTTGAACCCGTTACAAAAGTACCCGTGCTATTTGTGGATGACTGGCTCCAAAACTTTCTGTTATAATTCAGTCTATTTATCTTTCTGGCTCCCCTGGTTTCCCTAAACCTACATGCATGTCTAAATACCGGGTTTATGAGAGCAGCGCTGATGTGGAAATCTCCTAAAATTAACTGGAATTTCAGCCCACTTTTATATATTTGTCTGTTGTTGGTTTTGTCCGCGGCGTTGTCACTATAACAGGCACTGACGCCGCGTGGGAGTGTGTGTGTGTGTGTGTGTGTGTGGCGTGGTGACCCAGCATGACGCCGTAGTAAGCATCGCACATGGCTGCCAGCAGACAGAGAGAGAACGAGTGTGGGAAATTGAGGAAAAAGACAAAAAGAGGTAGGGAGGAGGGAAAGTGATGGGGACGAAAATGTAGTGAAGAGAGGGAGAGAAGAGATGAAGAAAGCTACAACATGGAAATTAATGGTGACGGAAAACTACAAAAAGACAAACATGATAACATGATAAGAAAGAGACAGAAAGAAAGAGGGAGGGAAATGCAAAGAATAAGAATTAGGAAGAGAGTAAAGAAAGAAAAATGGAATGCACACAAATACACAATCTGCATCCTGATCAGCAAAAAGTTTTGAAGCAGGAGGTTCTAGAAATATTTTTCTCATGGTGATTTGCAATTCAAGCTTAATTTATAAACTTTTATAACTGAATTATACAGGCAGATTTTATGGGCATCAGCTATAAATATTTTATTTTCTCTTCTGAGAAATTACATTGTTCGAAATCAGTTTAATGGCTCTAAATACCACAGAAGAGTCCAAAACCCTGAAATCATAAACATTCAGCGTTAGAGTTAGTCCTAACCTCCTAACCCTTTATCACTGCAGTGCAGACCTGATGTCAAACAAACTGGTGTTAAACCTGCTTCTTTGAACAAATGTGCATGAAAGCATTTTTGAGAAAGAAAAGAATTAGATTCAGTAAAAACTAGATCCAAAGACAAGAGTCCTTGTCACGCAGAGATCGCGCTATATCCTCCGGAGACCTGAACTCTTGTTTGACATGCTTTTTAATTTCTCCTAGCTATTTGGGATCAATAGGACCTGATAAGTATAAAAAACTAAACATTGTCAACAGTAATTAGGTCCAAATGTCCTCAAACGAGTACTTCCTTATTAACAGTATCTCAGCTTGTTACTGTTGCTAAAATTGGTCAAATTTGTTGCCATATCAAACTACAACCATTATTAATCAGCCATAAACAGGTTTTAATCATTAAATGTGATCAGGTTTTGTTCACTTTTGTGTCAGGATCGGCTGCAGACTGACTTGGGAGAGATGGCTGCCATCTTGTTTTTACATGGATTACTAGTGCATTGTCCTCTTACAACCACTGGATGGCACAAAAAAGTGTCCACTAATGAGGACAACAGGTCTGAGTTAAGCAGAATGAAGGTCAAGTAAACCCAAAATGTGATGTCCTTATATGAGGACACAGGGTCTCAGGAGGATAGGGCCACTACAAAGTCCCTTCTTGGTGCCGCCTTTGCATTTTTACATAGAACCAAATGACAGCCGCATCACTCAGCTCCAGTGTGTTATGATACACTGCATTCCAGCATCCCGCAATCAAAAGAATCGTGACGGGCATCACATGCAACTCAACAGCGTCCGCCTCTCAGCGCTTTATAAACAATAACAATGGCAATAACAATCATTAACTGCTCCTGTTATATGGCGGCAGATCTCGTCCTCTGCTCAGAGAGTAAGGTTAAAGACTCTGCACTCATCTTTTCCATGTCCTCCTTTTTAAACATGTGTTACAATGTGTTTCAGCTGTACATCATATATAGGCGCTAAAAGGAGCCCTGTGCATCGCTATGAAATGCAGAGAGGTGTGATAAAATGTCAGCATCAGACGACCTGGGAATAAAAACAGGTTTAAAGTTTTCAGTTTGATATCTGTTGGTGCATGTCTTGTATTCCTTGTATTTCCTGTTCAAACAAATGTCAACATTAGCACATATATACTCAACAGTGTCAGGATACAGTATGCAGACAAATGCAAATGAAACAGGACACACAGAAACACAGAGACAGAGAAGTAGAAAAAACTCCCGGTGACACAGAGACAGGGCGTCCATCTTTTTTGGTCGTTCTTGTTATTGTTTTTCTTCTTCGGTCATTTTTCCCCTTCTCAGGTTTCCCCCTCACTACGTTTCCCAACATATCATTGGCCTCATTGTGTGTGAGTGTGTGTGTGTCTGGAGCCATGGGATGAAGTGTGTGGTTACCCACTGGTGTGACCAGGGACACAGGGGCACCTCGCTCCTTCTCTCCGTCTGTCTATGACTCTCCCTCACTCTGTCATTTCTTCTTCCACGCGATATTCACAGAGGTCGTCTGTGTTCTGGATCCTGTGAGAACTGCTGTGTCAGAAAGCTGTGAAGAAAAAAGGTCCGACAATAATTACCATACAATTACCTTCTGTATCTCACACTTATATTAGACAGTAAAGGTTCTGTATGTGACATTCAGAGCATTAATATGGCAGCAGATCACTGTTTACTATGTACAGATATAGCGGAGTAATGGCATCCTGAGCAAAGATTAAAGTCACGCTGCCTCTGTGTGTGTCCGAGCTTCTCTGTGGTTTGTTGTGAAAAGCCGGTCTGGCCACATGTTGTTGCATGTGTGCTTTACACTGTGCTCTTATGGTGGTTACTGCTGATATCGAGATGGCGTCGTCATGGAAGCTAAGCGCCCACCCTCCAGTTTCCCCCAGGATAACACCATTAGCTCCATCAGCACTGTCGCCACTGTTGAGTGGTGTTTATGCTGTTAGCTACAGAGGTGTGGATTGCAGTCACATGACTTGGACCGAGTCAGACTTGAGTCACAAATTTGATGACTTCAGACTCGACCGAACAAAATGAAACAGAAAGACTTGCAACTGGACTTGGACTTAAAGGATAATTTCGGTATTTTTCATCCTGGACCCTGTTATCCCTCATATTTGTGTCTAATTAACAATTGGGAACAACAATTTTTTGGAAACAACTGGTTAGGCACTGAGCAATAGGCTGCAGTGAAACAGGCTGCAATGTAACCACTTGGGGCAATTGTGCATCCTCAATGTATGTCCACTAAAAAGTGTTTGGTTTTGCCACTGACAGGCTCAGACTGTTATTCTAAGTGTCTGGCAACATTATAGAGAGGATCCTTTCAGAGGTTTAAGAGTAAACATCCCTGAAATTGCCATCTCCAAACTCACCAGACTCTATTTAAATAAGCAGTAATTTCAGTGTGCATAAAACCAGCATATTTTCACTTCTAACTGGGTGAATTAAGAATTTATTTCAACCAAACCAGAGTTGTTGATTGTCCAAACAGTGTAAAGATGAATCAAGGTGGCTTTTGTGATTTTATTTTGTTTTTGTGGACTCTGAATAAAGTGTTTTTTTACAATGATAACATTACTGTTTATTTAAATGGAGTCTGGTAGCTTTGGTCATGCCGATTTTGAGGCTGTTTTTGGTTGAACAAAAAGAGAAGAGGTCTATCTCTGTCAGGATCCTCTCCATAATGTTGTCAGACACTTGGATGGAAATAATTGGATGAGTAAGTGTTGGAGATGATCAATGGGACTGGAACCAGAGCAAATCTATATATTCCTTTGATACAGATTACGTTTCATTTCTTCTTTCTAATCTGTTCTTCCTAGAGAACTAGTCCATACCCATTGGTAGCTTTGTCACCTTCTACCTATGCCAGTCCTCAATGCCTATGTGCAGTTTCACATAGATTGACCACGTCAGTGAGTAGAAAAACGTGGGACAGACAGAATGACTGACTGACAGAATGACACACTGACAGTTTCCATGATTATGTACAGCATACCATACCATGA
>NC_065521.1:42216629-42217560 GCF_006386435.1 Epinephelus moara | reverse complement strand
ACACACACACAGAGTTTTCGTCATTATATAGTAAGATGACTGGATCATGTATCACTTCAGGCCTTTAAAAAGACCCTCCTTTGGTTAAAATGCTCTACTACAGCAGTAAAGGGTTTATATGCTTTGTTTTGCTTTATGTATTTGGAAAACTATAGTTCGCCTCTCCTAAAGCCTGCTTGAGTAAACACTAATTCCACTCAACATTACTATAATATTTCAACACCTGCTGAGTCATCACTCACACTCTTTTCCAAATGTCTTCAGCTGGTGTGAGGATTCAGACCAGCAACCTTCCAAGTACAAGCATCCCTTCCCAAGCTTCCAAACCCCGAAAACCCCGTCTGAACCTCCTAATGGTCACGTCTGAAGCCAGGAGAACCACCAGCCCAAACAGCTGGAACCAAATCAACTCCCAGGAGACCTCAAACTCCCAGCGACTCGGCGGAGCTTCCAGGTTTCTGGACAGTGAAGATCTCATCACAGGTTTGATTTCTGCTGTGGTAGCCAAAACCAGTAAACAGCAGAAACCAGATCAGCAGGTCAGTGGTAGAGAAGAGATCATGTCACCCAGATCCAGAGATATTTTACCCAATTTTGTCATTCTGTTTCTCTGTATCTATTTCAGTCTGCTTTGCACATATGACATATGCTTTTCATGTTTTAGGTTACATACACTCACCAGCTATTGTATCAGGTACACCTGTTCAACTGCTTGTTAATGTGAATGCTACTCAGCCTATGCAGCAACTCAGTGCATTTAGGCATGTAGACATGGTCAAGACGACCTGCTACATGCAGGCTACATGAACGTGGCTTGGTTGTTGGTGCCAGACGGGCTGGTCTGAGTATTTCCTGGGATTTTCAGCACAACCATCTCTAGGGTTTACAGAGGATGGTCCCAAAAAGAGAAAATATCCAGTGAGCCAAAATG
>NC_065521.1:42214537-42216212 GCF_006386435.1 Epinephelus moara | reverse complement strand
GCACCTTTGGGATGTGCTGGAACGGGAGATTCTCATCATGGATGTGCAGCCGACAAATCTGCAGCAACTGTGTGATGTCATCATGTCAATATGGACCAACATCTCTGAGGAATGTTTCTAGCACCTTGTTGAATCTATGACACCAAGAATTAAGGCAGTTCTGAAGGCAAAAGGGGTCCAACCTGGTACTAGCATGGTGTACCTAATAAAGTGGCTGGTGAGTGTATAAAAAATTGACAAGACAATTAAAAAAAAACTTAAGTTCCTTGATAAAAAAATTTAAAAAAAATTGAACGTATTACACGGAAAATTCATTAAAACTTGATAAATGAAGTGAGGAAAAATAAGCCCAATATTCTAATTCTAGGAGCTTCAATTAATATTTAAATCGCAAGGCTAATGATCAGAACATGTGATGAGCATTGACAAAAACTCCATCCATAAAAAAAATGTTATGTTTTGAAAATTTTGACAATGTTTAGTATGTAATGAGTATCATCTAAACGCCAACATTTCATGTGGCTCTATTGTGAGCTTGGATCTTTCGTTACACTGAATTCCAATGATGAACTAGTTATGAAAAAAGATAAGTATGAAAGTATGAAAAAATCTTAAACTGCTTACACAGAAAATTCACTCCTCTGCTTCTCCGCCTTTCTGCTCAGTGCGTCCCAAACTCATATTTCTGCCAGATGATATCAAATTATTGCCAAATGCACTGATTTGGTTCATTGCATGTGTTATGAGCTGTTAAGAGCTGTTAGTCACGCTCGGTGTGTAAGCAAGTGTAGCTATCAGGAGAGTTGTTAGGAAAACAGTTGGGACAAATCCCAAAGCTTAAATACACTAACGTATAACACTGTTCTTGATCTCTTATAACAATCGTCTGCTCTACGTGTATCTTCCTTACTGCTCTTCATAACAGCACATGTAATAGTGTATGTGTCAGTGTGTATTGTCAATGATGTCTTTCCTGTTTTCCTCCTCTGCTTTGTCATGTCCGCATTTGGGTTACAAACACACACACACACACACACACACACACGCACACATGTACAGTAGGAGGATGCAGTAGTAAGCAGCGGTGACGTCAGGCCGATGTGCGATCAACAGCCGGATGACAAGACGAGTCATGGATAAGGTCAAGGTGTCCCTCACACACACACACACACACACACTGAGCAGAGCACGGTGCTGTAGATTCAGCTTTCCCTCCAGAGGAAAGACAGGGAGGAAGGAAGAGGGAAAGAAGAAAGAGCAAAATTATTCATTCATTTATTTATATCTTTGTGGAACCATCATCGTGTTGTTGTCTCTCTGTTTCCAGAGAATCAAAATGGCCTCACCGTTTACTCATAATATACTAGATTAATATATATCTTACTATATAATGACGAACACTCTGTCTGTGTGTCTGTTCCACGTTTTTCTCCTCACTGACTTGGTCAATCCATGTGAAATTTGGCACAGTGGTAGAGGGTCAAGGGGGCGCTACAGCAACCGATTGAAATGTCAAACTTTGAATGGGCATATCTCATGCCCCGTATGTCGTAGAGACATGAAACTTTGCACAGAGATGCCTCTCCTCATGAGGAACACATTTGCCTCAAGAACCCATAACTTCCGCTTATATAGATTTTCCGACATTTTGAATTTTTTGAAAAACACTTCAAAT
>NC_065521.1:42198386-42214324 GCF_006386435.1 Epinephelus moara | reverse complement strand
CCTTTCAACATGCTACCTCAACTACTAATGTACAGTTTTAGCCCACTAACTATGCCACTATTGGCAATGGTACTACTGTACTTTCAATAAAGCAATCGTACTATCAAATTCACAAAAACTCTGTCTGAATACATTGCTCTTCTTAATGGGTTCAGTTGACTATTTAATCTGCAATTGCCCATGACCTGTATCCCAAACACACACCATGTGAAACTGTACGTGGACAACTGTGCACTCAATGGGTATGGACTAGTATCATTATACAAGGATTTCCGTCTTGTATGATAACTGTCAGTTGATTAGTCAGGAAATTGTCTTCATAGTTACATGTAACTCATGTTTTACCTACTATCTGCTTTGCTGTATGTAAAGGCTAAACTAAGAACATATACAGTGCAGCAAGAACAAAGAGGACGGATGACAGAGAGGTGAAATATGAGTTGTCTGCAGCACTATTTTGCTGTCCTTTACATTATAGTGTTTTGTTTGGTGTGTATGTGACACAGTGCACGTGCAGGTAGTTCTGGGTCGGACTCGAGCAGCCAGAGAGGTTCTTGGTTTAAGCAAACCTGAAACCCATAAACCTGGAAGCCTCCGGGAGCTTGTTGGAGCGGGTTAGATGTTGTGTCTACTTGGACGAGTCGTGGTTCTGAATGTGTGGTCTGCTGCTGCTTTTGGCTTCAGACGAGCAGCAATCAAAACTTGGATCTTTCTAGAAGCTGTTATGGCTAACGCAGCGAGTCAGCAGAGAACAAACAGCAGCTGCAAACAAATATTCATCAGGTGTTTTAGAGGACGCTTTGCTCACGCTAATTAATGGCTTATAATGATCTAACCTTATGTATCTTTATCTGACTTTAAACAAGTATGAGAGGAAGTAGTCATGTGAAAAGGCTGGAGTAGATTAATAAGAGCTCTGTCAGGTTATTCTGTCATTTATTGCCTTTATTATGTTAAAACATTTACAGGCCAGACGATGTGTTAACCAGCACAACCTCTCAGCCCACTGATCACCAGGATGCACCTGTTATCAATAAGTCATTGATTGTCTGTGATGATAAAACCTGAGCTGCTTCACGTCAAAGAATTTAATTTGGAAACTGTCTCAATATGTTTTACAGGATTGTTCCCCCAGATAAAGAAAAATGATGGATTTTATTACAGTGTTCTTCCAAATATTTTAAAGTTAAAAATCAACAGTGAGCTGGAGCAGAATTTTGGGAGTGAGGGGAGCTACTAGCCAGAGGATCGCACAGGCCTGACATTCTGTGACTACCTTTCATCTCAGCAAATAGGCGGAGAGTGCTTCTGAGCATGTGCATTTCATTGTGATTTTTTTTACACGACAGTAGACTTGAACTTAAATATTCTAAAAATACATGTTTATGCTTGAATGACAAAGTGGCCCTCTAGTGGCTGTAGTAGTTATGTTCAGAGCAGAGGAGGGAGTCAGATGATGTGATTATAGCACAATAAAACACAGGACATTGGTTTCATTTAAATGTGACCCTAACCAAGTGTTTCTTACTGTGAACCATGACTATGAGGGTTGCCTAACATGAATTCAGTATTAATTCAACGCAAACAGTGATGTTTCCTGAAACCTAACCAATTTGTTTGTGTGCCTAAGTTTATGAAAACCCATAACTTACGCCGTAGCCTGATGTGCACCTTCCCAGAGATGTAACTCCACATTGCCGCAGACCTCCTGTCTGTTTCTGTAAGCTGAAACCATTTCCCTCAGTGGAAACAAAGCTTTTATTTACTTTAATTTCACAGATAAGAAATAAAGCCTCCACAAAAATAGCATTTTAAGTCTTGTGTGTGATTTATCCTGGCTTCATATGAGCAGAGGAAATCTCAGCTCGTCACTAGGCTAATTTATACAATGTAAAATGCCATAGGCTTGTGCTAATAACGTTAGCATGTTGTATTTGTGGGGAAAATGTGTCCAGATAAAGACAAGTGTTTGTCTGTGAATGCTGCGAGTTATAGTGAAGCTGATTTGTGTACTTGAGGTTGAAATTGTCTCTATTAAGCCATGTTTAATGTGTGTTTAATGTGTGTTTTGTAACATCTCCACTTACTAACTAGCGTTTTGGAGGTGTAACTGCAGAGTGACACAGACACACCACTGCACAAGTTTAAATGCTCACAACAGGATAAGCCACATGCGTAGGCTCTGCATAGAACTTATGCACAGATATAAATCCACCTTATCTCTACTGTTGTCAACCATAAAATTGATTTATTTTCCGTCACTGAGTCGTAACAATGTGTAGCTCTGGAGGGAAGTTACAAAAAACACTTGATAAGTAAGAGTTAGAGAAAAACATATAGTTAGAGAAAAACTAACTATATGTTTAAGACTTGTCTATGAAGTCCCAGGTCAAAGTCAAGTCCTAAACCTTATGTGTTGAGTCCTAAACAAGTCATTATGCACCCTGCATGACGTTTAATGCCATTATACATTTAAATCAACAGTTAAGAAACCTTTAAAAAGCAAAAAGAGGTTTGCTGGTGTTTGTCCCGTGACAATCAATTGTATCTTCTGAGCTTCATGTTTTGCACTTTGCTGTCTATTTTAATTGTCCTCCTCAGCAGAGTCTTTAATTCTGTAAGCAGGCTACTGTTGGCCTGATTCAAGAAAGTCCTTTATCAGAAAAAAATAAATACTACAGTAGTTTCGCAGAACTCTGATTTATTTAATAATTTTTAATTCCAAGCCAAGACTAAGCAAAGTCATGAATCATTGGTTCATCCCTGGGTGAGTCCCATTGTACACAAATCTTGATGAAGACCCCATCTGTAGGGTTTCAACGGCCCACAGTCATGATACAGAGAAGGGGGGTCAAGTCATTGTTTTTTAAGTTTAGTCAGACTTAATTCTTGAGGCTCAAGTCATAGCTCATGTTCCAAATCTTAAAATTTGGTTTTCATCATGTCTGATTCAAGTCCGAGTCATGTGACTCATGAGTCCAAGGCTCTGAATGAGTCTAACATCCACAGCAGCTGCTTCCTCCATAAAGGAAGATAAAATAGAATAAAAGACATCCTCCTCTGTCAGTAAATGAGACATCGATTAAAATTAATATTTGAAGCCAAAAATCAACAGAAAAAGGAGAGAACCACGGCAGTGTGAAGAAGAGTTTTCCTTCACTTTATACACGATCTCCAGTGGATCAGATGTTTAGCTTCAGCACATTTTACTCCTCCAGACCAGATGACTTAAACACTGTTTGGTTTGGACAGCAGGCTGTAAGAAATAAAGTCTAAGTATTTAAAGTTATTTTAACTAGTATTTTGCTCAGGTTTGGTCCCATCTGAGGCGCTGGGTTAGAAGCCATAAGAGCTTCTAGAAAGATCCAGGTTTTTATTGCTACTTTGCTAAAGCCAAGAGATCCACTCGACCGCAGAGTGTGACCTGGAGACTTGGCAGCAGCTTATTTTAAAACTGTACAGTATGTGAGACTGTGGAGGGACTCATTTAGGTCTCTCCTGCTTATACATTTATAAAATATAACATATCAGACTTTGTAAGAGACAGAAGGGTAAAGCCTTACTCCAGTCATGTCCATGGTGTTTGCACAATCTACCAACCTCTGCCAAGATGGAGACAGAAATATTTAAGGAATACTTCAACCGCTAATTAAACAAAACTGGCCAAGATTTCTTCATCTCTCCAGCTGACATGAAATATACAGTAAGCTTTCTCAAACATATATTTCGGAATACTTGTGGCTGATGCTTGGCCAGGTCATTTTTGATAATGGCCCAGTTATGGCAGTGTCGGCAGCCGGAATCGGGCCAGCTGATTTGGCCCTATTCTGGGGTGTCATTCATGCTGAGTCTCAGCCGAGGCGGACAACTGGATGCGGCCCAGCCAATTTCATATGGCATGCTGAGTTTGGGCCGATGCTAAGCCAGGTCATTTTTAATAATAGCTCAGTGATTGCAGTGATTGCAGTGTCCGCAGTCGCAACTAGGCTAGCTGATTTGGGCTGATTCTGGGGTGTCAGTCATGCCAAGTCTCAGCCATGTTGGGCAACCGGACGTGGGCTGGCTAATTTCATACAGCATGCCGAGTTTAGGCCGATGCTTGGCCAGGTCATTTTGGCTACCTGGGGTGGCACACGCAGGTTTATGAGGTATACCTACAACATTTTCTGGCCATTTTCAGTATACCCACCCATCAGCCAAAAGCCATTGTAATATATCAGAGAGTATGCCCTCCTCAGCCTTGGTAACCTACCCATATACCCACTGGCTGTACTTAGCTTTGCTTGAGCTAATACTAATGTCGGTATGCTAACATACACACAGCAACAGTGCTAAAATACTCATGTTTAGCAGGTATGTTTACCATGTGTACCTTATATTAGCATTGTAGCATGCTGAGATTATCTAACTAGCATTATACACAAAGTAGAGCTGTTACTGTTTGCTATTAGTTTTGCAGATATTTGGTCATAAAAGTATTAGACAAATTAAAATTTTGTTTTCATGATGGCAAATAGAAAGTAAAGTGATGACCAATTTATCTTATGAAGGACATGAATGTGTACCAAATTTCATGGCAAACCATCAAGTACTTGTTGAGATATTTCACTGAAAACTCTCATGGTGGCGCTAGAGGAAAAGTCAGGTGACCATCATCTTCATACTGGGGACCATGAATGTCTAGTTTCGTGGCAAACCAACCATTTTTGTTGAGCTATTTCAGTCTGGAGTGAAGTCGTAGATCAGCCAACCGAGACAGTCACTGCTGGAGCCACATCACCAGCAAGACTTTCTGCCACAGTCCAGTATCTACAACCTTATTTCCAACATCTTCCTCACTTGTTTTAATCTTTGTCTGCTTTTAATTGGTTTGGTTTTGGTGAATTAGCATTTCCATATCTTCATAAAATGTCTCATATGTCTGTCTCAGTTGTTTGGATTGTCCGCCCTGTCTCCAGCCACTTCTCACTTCCTCTGCCCCTGCAATGCCATACTCCATCCATCCACTAGATGTCCTCAGACTTTCCCCCCTGTCCCAGTCACCTGACTGCCCCGCCCACCAGCTCACCTAGGGCACGTTCAATCTGAAAACAGTGTGCACTGTTTTGCCATGGTTTCCAGGTTGGACAACAAGTTATCTCCAAAACGGCGTGAAAGGATGTGCAACAGGCTTTGAGGTATGTTTCCTCTTGATTGGTGGATGTGTCCGAGCTGTTACCCAATCAGCCAGCAGCGACCTGTATGTAAACAAAATTTTGGTAGATCTTTACTTATTGTGCATACAATTTTGGTTTGTATTTCACACTTGCTTTGGTAATGTAAATTTAGTTTTCCTTGCCAATAAAGCCTCTTTGAATTGAAATGAATTAAATCTACCTGCATAACAAAACAGGGTGTTCAACACACCACCATTTCTGTTTAAATAAATGTTTCTGAACGCAGCCTGTTTTCCTCATCAGCCCTGCAGTATAACCGGCCCATTTCCACTCAATTCCTGTTTGACTGTAAATGTTGTTTTGTGGCCTTGTTTTCCAGCCACCTAAACCTGAACCTTTTATTCTGGAGCCTGAACTTGTACTGGCATTTGTGCCTGCCTTTCTGCCTTCCTGACCTTCTTCCTGATCCACAGACTGGGATTGTTCTCAACTCCTTTTGGGTAAGTTTGCCTGTTTTACCTTCCTGGTTTTGAGCCATGGCTGACTTTTCTAGTTCAAGTCTGTGTCTGCGTGAGTTTTGTTTTCAGTTCAGGCCTGCTGTTTCTCTGACAAAATGTGTATCAGACTTTAGGCACATCTTACAGCAATGTGCAGCTGGATCAGGTGCTTTTGAAAGCAAACTTCAGAAGGGAAAAATGACTTGAGCACTCTGTTTGATTCACAGCCTTTAACAGTGCAAACAGATCAATGTTTCAACACAACTGTGATGAATGTTCGCAGCGTCAAAATGACTTCAGACCAAACTCTAACTCTATAATCGTCTCTAAACAACTGCTAAATGTCAAGATCTCTTTTTTTCTCTTTGAATTTTGTAAACTTTCTCTTTCACACACAGACAAACACAGCATCTTCCAGTGTGACAACCCAATAATGACAGTGAGCAGTTCTTTAGTTTTCATCCAAACCAAACAGAGCGTGATGACTGTGTTTGAGTCATCTGCAGCTGGATGGACAGAATGAACTCTGACAGCACCGAGGCTGGAGTTTATTTATATATCAAAACAAAATCAAAAGGCTCAAAGAAAACCAACAAGAGAAAAAAAATCCCATCAAGGAAAAAAAAGCTGAAGTTCAGGTAGAGACACACACACTAACGTTGTGCTTGTCTAAGCTGAAATGTGAAAACAATGCTGGGATTGTTCTGTCAGAGTGTCAGAGGTCAGATATTGTTGACATGGTAGATGGGACGGAGGTGTAAGAGGGTGAGCACAATAGAGAAAAGAGAAGGAAATGGAGAAAATGGTAGAGAGAGATTTCAGACCTCCTGTTCTCAGCTCTAAACATCCTGCTGGAGGGAAAACCCCCGGAGCTTTGTGACAGGTGTTTCACTTTGCTTCACACACAAAGAAGCAAAATATTAAGTGAACACATGTTAATGTCGAGCACAATTTCCTCTTCATCCTCTGAATCACATTCCTTCCTTTAGTAGTCTGTCACTCTAAATTGAGAGGCTGAAATGAGTGAACACACTACTTTTGCTACTGTATTCTGTCTTCTTCCATCAGTTTGCTGCATCCTGTGTGTGTTCAGTGTCAATTAATGCTCGCAAAATGACAAAACGCAGCTGGTGTGTGTTTTACTTGAGACTGTCAGTCAGTGCAAACCAATCTGCGCTCCTGCACCAAGTTACAAGACAACAAGACATCCGATGTTTTGCAGTGGTGTTGAAGAATGAGCACTGCACATCTTGGCGTCGTCTCCGACAGATGTTGACAGTTGTTTGTTTTCAGTGTGAAGCCGTTTGTGTTGTGTCACAGGCTGCTGTTTATTGAGTTATTATGTGATTGGCCACATGCAAAGCAGTTCTGTCTTCTCTGTCCAAGTAATGAAATCAATACATGTACTTTTTTCCCCTTGGAGTACATTTTTTTATCATGGAGAAGTACAGCACTGGCACAACCACAGTTACACGTGCAGATGTTATTTCTGTCATATATTTAGTGTTACAGTGGCAATGTTCATATTAAATGTGGTCAAATAACGAGGTAAACACATGTGAAAGTGATCCCTTTAAGCAAAACCTCAGACTTCAGACTGTTCTGAATACTCTGCAACATTTTGTCTGCTTTGGCTATAAGTTAACGGCAGCTTGTGATCAGGCCAGCCGTTAGAAAATATGGGCACGTGGACAACATTTTCCAAAGAGGGCCCCTCATCCATGCATCCACACCCAGTGGAGGTACTCAAACCAGTGGGTCATAATCAATGTGTGTAATTCTTTTTGGGGACCCGTTTATAGAAATATACCGTCTTGAAAAATGGTGCAACTTTGGACCAGTATTTGAGCCCCTGTCCAACAAGATACCTTCACATGATTGGTACCAATGGATGTCTCAGGTCTTCTAGTTTAAGGTGATACCTGATCCCTAAGCTCATTATAGCAGATTTTATTAGCTAAAAAATGAGTCTGTCTCACTTCCCACCTTCAGCTTTACCTGCCATACCTGATGCTTTTTCCACAGTTGTTTTTTTGTTTGTTTTTGTTTTCTGACCATTTGCCAGTTGCCTGAGGCATTCTGACTTAGCAAGACAGCCTGCAGTCCGCCTCACATTTTTACGTTAGTGGTGCTTGTGAGTTCTGCGCTTCTCATCTGACACCCGCTGCCAGGTGGGCCGCACCATTTCACAACACCTGCAGGGGGTGGGATCAGATGGCACTTTAAAACGTGTTTTAAGGATAACAATATATTTATTTATCATGTAAATGCATACAACTTGTATTGTCAGGGATTTAAGTCAGTCAGTAAATTGTTGCACTTTTAAGGGTCAACCATAGACCTTTTCATGGGTCCCCCAATTTCACACTGCGTAGCTACATAATGTAGCTACATAATGCAGCTACATTATGTAGCTACAGCTACATAATGTAGCTACATGCTAACATCAGAGAAACATGTAATCTTGGTTGCTTATGTTGTTAATTTCTCCCGGATTTCGGATTATTTTGCTGCTGGACCATGTCTGGTTGTGTTTAGAATCTTTCATTGGTCATTCTTAATAAGAGAAAGTGCGGCTATTCACAGTCATTTCCTGGCTTTAAGTAGGCTACACTGCTAAATGTAGCTACATGCTATCATCGGGGAAACATGTAATCTAGGTTGCCACTGTTGTCTTTTTCTCCCCAGTTTACAACTGGAACATGTCTGGTTGTGTTTAGAATCTTTCATTGGTCATTTTTGATAAGAGAAAGTGCGGCTATTCACAGTCATTCCCTGGCTTTAAGTAGGCTACACTGCTAAATGTAGCTACATGCTATCATCAGGGAAACATGTAATCTAGGTTGTGTCTATTTCTCCACAGTTTCCAACTGGAACATGCCTGGTTGTGTTTAGAACCTTTTTATCAGTGATTTTTAATGAGAGGGTGCTGCTATACACAGTCATTCCCTGGCTGCAAGTACACTGCTACATGTAGCTACATGTTAGCATCAGGGAAACATGTAATCTTGGTTGCTGGTGTTAATTTTTCCCTGATTTTGGATCATAATCCTGCTTGAACAAGTTTTGCTGTGTTAAAAATTTTTGTTAATGATTTTCCACAGTAGAAAGTGCTGCTATTCCCTGTTTACAGTCATTCCCCAGCTGCAATGAAGGTTCAGACGCTAAGATTTGGAGGAATCGCAAACACTTATCAGTCAGAGAAGACTGGACAGAGAGAGAGAGACAGGTGCTAACACGGAGCACCGCAGACAGAGGGTGAATACAGGTGTCGTAGCACAGACAGTATGAGGAAGATAAAGTGTTTTTTGAACATTAACACATGGAACATGTGTAGTAGAAACCCATAACATAAGTATGAACATGAAAATGAGCATAATACGTCCCCCTAATTTGGTGTTTATTACAGTACCTCACCTACTCCAACAGATGGCACTGTCCTTTGATAGACTGACTGAGTGCTACAAATGTGTGTGCAAAGCATTTGTATGTCAGTGCGCTAACGTCCAGCTGCCTAATGACTGGAACCATCAGCTTGACCTTTAGGAAGGAGACAGAGGAGGGGACAGTGTGGGAGACTGAGTGTGGACAAATTCAAAGTCTTCTCATACAGTAGTGTGAAGTAAACTCAAACTTCCTACAAACATTACACAAACATCTTTGCAAATTAAATATATCAGTATATATTTTATACTAAAATGGGCAGATATGAGGTTTAATGGGGAAATGATGCAACACTCACCCTGTCAGCAGAAAAACTCATAACTCTAAACATCCCTTGATTTTCATTAGTCAAACAGTGTAAGATACACAAACACATCCTTTGTTTTATATTCATTTTAATATATAACATACTTTTTACAAGGCTATGGGCCTCCATTAATTATGAATCAAATGCAGCTGGAGTTTCTAAACAAACAAAATAAACACAAGTTTCTGGATCTAACCCAGATTGAATCAACCGCAGTGAAAACTGGACTTGATATTTATGTAGTAAATCACAGTGGTGCTTTTGACAACAAGTCTACCCCCCCCCCCCCCCCCCCCCCCATGCCCCCTAAATTGAGTTTAGCTTCGTGGAACAGCTCAGTAATCCTGTTAACCAGCGACAGTGAACACACCATGAGCCACACACAGAAAAGCAAATAGGGACAGTTGAAGCAGGTGGTGTCTTTTCTGCAAAGAGTTCACAACAATCCACTTTGTTTATCTGTGTCTGTGAGCATAGGTCTCCTTTTAGTTATTTTGTGTCACACTTTGGTTGTTTTGCCTCTTTTGTAGTTATTTTACATCTCTTTTTGGTGGTTTTGCCCCTTTATTGTATTTTTTCTCTTTTTAAGGTCATTTTGTAGTTATTTTGTGCCTCTTTGGTTGTTTTGTCCCTTTTGTACTTCTATATGTGTTTTGTTTTGGTTGTCTTGCCCCTTTTTTGTATTTTTTTTCTGATTCTTTGAGGTAATTTTGTGGATTTTTGTAGTCGTTTTGCCTCTTTTGTAGTTATTTTACATCTCTTTTTGGTTGTTTTGCCCTTTTTTGTATTTTTTCTCAATTTAAGGTCATTTTGTGGATTTTTGTGGTTGTTTTGCCCCTTTTTTGTATTTTTTCTTTCTCTTTAAGGTCATTTTGTAGTTACTTTGTCTCTCTTTGGTTGTTTTGTCCCTTTTGTACTTATATATGTGTTTTGGTTGTCTCACCCCTTTTTGTATTTTTTTTTCTGTCTATTTGAGGCAATATTGAGGATTTTTGTAGCTGTTTTGTCTCTTTTGTAGTTATTTTACATCTCTTTTTGGTTGTTTTGCCCCTTTTTGAGGTAATTTTGTGGATTTTTGTAGTTATTTTGCATCTCTTTGCAGTTCCTTTGCATCTCTGTGTGCTCTTTTGTGTGTGTTCCTGGTTGTTATGTGTTAATTTCAGTGACAGAGTTTAGTTTAAAAAGTGCATATACTTAGCTCCAAATTTATCATATAGATTTTTATCAGTGTAAATGCTGTGCTAAAGGGATTGGTTGTGGTGTAATTACAGGTTGTGACCAGCAGAAGGCAGCAGGAGAGCATCCGTCTCATCCAGTCAACACCGACAGTCTGAACACAGAAGTACAAAAGACAGACAAGACTCAACAACACCGTGTCCTCACCTGACTTATGTCCAAACCTGTCTCCTTTTACCCATAACCCCCTCTGCTGTTTTCTCTGTCTTTTATTTCTACATTGACTCATGACAGGGGACATTTGTCCAGTTAAGGGTCTGAGACACACTTTTTAGTGGCGTCAGTGTCACCTGAGTTCAAATGACATCATCATCCCTCAGACAAACATTAGGTGTGATCACAGTCGTCGTCACTGAGCGTTGAAGCTGTTAAAGAGACTTTTCAACCTCAATGCAGTAAAACATTTTGTTGTAAATCACGTTTTGTCTCTGGATAGACAAAAGTCAATTTGCATGTGTAGATGTAGAGGAAGAAGGTGAGGTGGAATGCAGTGATTTTGAGGATCCCTGAAAATTGCTCATGACATTTTTTGGTTACATTAGAGGACTTCAGATAGCAGCATCTTAAATGTCATCAATACCTCAGACCTAAACTATTCTCCCTGTTTGTACTTTCATATAAATGAATATAAAAAAATAAATAAAGAACATTTACATTTACATTTTCAACAGATTATCATTTTCAGATTATTTTTTTCCAGTTTCACATCTTTTAAATAGAAGTACAGTTGTATTTTGAGCAGTTGTTTGCTGCAGTATCAGCAGCTCCAGCAGCTCTGAGACGTGACTGTATTCTCTACCTGTTCAGCTTCTGTGTCAGACGTTACCTCACCGATCTGCTGTGATGTCATCCCATCTCTCTCCCTCCCTGACGCCTCGCTCGATCTGTCGTCTTTTTCCTTCTCCACTCGGCTCCGTTGCTCCCCTCACCTCTGCTTCTCCTTCCTCTGGCCACATTTCTTTCAGGCTGTCTCTCTCTGCCGATGGTTACGTGCAGCTGCATAAACTGCACACACACCACTCACATTTTGAGATACATGCGAGCAAGTGTGTAACCGTACAGACGTAGCGTGCGTGCACACAGAAATTCACATTGAAATGCAAGTGCACATGGAGAATATGCACATGCACTCACAGAATGTTCTTTCTACAGAGCAGCTGCCTTAACTGTGCATTCAGAGTGGGTATGACATGTAAGCAAGAGGCAGTGTGACGGTGAACAAAGTCAGGGAGACGTAAAGTGACGCAAAACAGTGAGGGCATCATTTTGTTTAATCTGAGGGAGAGATCTCCTGGGAGCTGCTGAAGATGCTACAACGACCAGTCTTTCCCAGCAAGTGTGAAGTGTTCTTAATGGGATACAATTCTAGTGTGACGAACACTTCATGTGCTGTATGTAAACCCTTTGGCGCTCAACATGACATGTTGACATGAACAGTGTGTTGAAGAAAAAAAAGCCTGAAACAGCAGCTGTGAGCCTGATTGGGAGAGGCATTGGTCCTCTTTAAAACATGTGCCACTGATGACAGATTTGATTGGTATAAGTTTTCGTTCCGTTTTTAACCACTTATCCGGTGCCGGGTAGCGGGGGCAGCAGGCTAAGCAAAGTAGGGCTGTAGTCTCCTGGTCAACTAGTCAATTATTTGGTCGCTATGCTCTTGTCCATCCAAATTCTCATTAGTCGAATAATGGCCGTGTTACTTTCATAAGGAGAAAAGTGCTACATCAACAGCTTTCCAGGATTAATCCATTATTTCCTGCAGCGGGGGGACAGGCTAAGTTATCATTGAAAATGGGGGTGTTTTCAAAACACCCCCATTGTTGACAGAAAGTTGAACTCGCCCACCCTCACGCTCAGCGTCACGGTGACACAGACCTCCTGTCTGTTTCTGTCAGCTGAAACCATTTCCCTCAGTGGAAACAAAGCTTGTATTTACTTGTATTTCACAGATAAGAAACAATAAATTGTGAAGACAGTAAAGCCTCCACTAAAATAGCATTTTAAGTCGTGTGTGTGATTTATCCTTCAGGGATTTATACTTCGGGATTTATCCTGGCTTCATATGAGCAGAGGAAATCTCCACTCATCGCTAGGCTAATTTATACCATGTAAAATGCCATAGGCTTGTGCTAATAATGTTAGCATGATGTATTTGCTTGGAAAATGTGTTTAGTATAAGACAGTTGTTTGTCAGTGAACCTTGTGAGTTGTAATGGAGCCACATTATGTGCCGTTACCTTTGTTACATGTTGCTGTTGTCCCTGGTTTTATATGAGAAGAGGAAAAGACCGCTAGACGCTAGGCTAATTTATACAATGTAAAATGACTTAGACTTGTGCAAATAACGTTAGCATGTTGTATTTGTGGGGAAAATGTGTCCAGATAAAGACAAGTGTTTGTCAGTTCTGCGATTTATAGTGAAGCCAATTTGCGTTCTTGTGTTTGAAATTGTCTCTATTAAACCATATTTAATGTGTGTTTAATGTGTGTTTTGAATCAACTATATAAATAAAGTTTGATTTGAACTAAACTTTACAGAACTTAACACAGTCCTCCACCGCCAACTAGTGTTTTGGAGGTGCAACTGCAGAGTGACACAGACACACCACCGCAGAAGTAAAAATAACGTGCAGATTTTTTTCACCACGACTAATTGTTGATTAGTTGAAGATTATGTACGACTTTAGTCGACCAAGATTTTCTTTGCTTTAGGGCTGTAGTCAACCAAAGTATGCCAGACGTCCCTCTCCCCAGCAACGCTTTCCAGCCCCTCCTGGGGGACCTGAGGCGTTCTCAGGCCAGATAAGATATGTAATCCCTCCAGTGTGTTCTGGGTCTGCCCCGGGGCCTCCTACCAGTGGGACGTGCCTGGAACACCTCTAGCTGTACGTTCAAACCAGCAGCAACCAGAGCTTCCAAAATGGCAGAAGTCATTCATTTTCAATGAGAGCCAGGCAGCTTGGGCAACTTGGGTGATCTGGTCGTCAGCCACGCGTCTTGGGCAACCACAGCGACCGGAGCGGGTCCAGAGGGGAGTTACAACTCGTTTAACTTTATGATAATGAGCTCTGACGGTTCGGCGACAACCAATCAGAATGCTGATGTGCTTTGATGAAGTGGGTCCCAGAGAACAAGCCATGTAACTTTGGCTCCTGCAGCACACTAGTTCTGACAGTGGATATTGAGAAGTTGATTAATTTATAATGTGTTGCTGTTTGGTTACAGAGACCAAAATAAAAATAATGAGGCTTGGGACTGCGTCGCGGAGGTAGTTGGTTGGTCTGGTGAGTTTTAAAGTGTGTAATGTTAGTAATAGAGGAGAGAACTGCAGGCTAATGTTGCGGCGTAGCGTGCAAGTTCTCCTTGCTTGGTTTGATTCAAGATTCAAGACCTTTATTTGTCCCCGAGGGGCAATTGATTCTGCTGCAGTAGCAATAAAAACAACAGCAACAAACAACAATGACAACAACAAGGTTGACACACACACAAGGCAACAGTCACATAAAATCAGTCGTAACTAAATAAATAAAAAGGCATACTTGAATAAAATATGAACTAATGATGATGCTACCTGTACTGTACAGAGTTAAGCAGTGAGATGGCAGAGGGTATGAAGGAGAATTTGTATCTGTTAGTTTTGGTTAATGGTTGTCTGAGACCAGAACCAGAGGGCAGGAACTTGGATGGGATGACATACTGCAAAGCATTTTTTCAACACAGATTTGTGCTCTTTGACTGGACAACAGCAAGCAGCAACTACACTGCTTTCAAGCCAGTAGTCCGCTTTGAGGCTCCTTTTAAAATTGACAAGCACGATCGAACGTTCGATGATTCACATGATGAGCAACTAGAGCGACCAAAGCTGCCACAAATATTTGTGAGAAGTCGTGCTTCTTGCGTCCGCGAGAGACTTTGCCTCTTTGGAAGCTTCTGGTTTGAACGCCCAGTTAACATCCTGATCAGATGCCTGAAACACCTCAACTGACCCCTTTCAACGCAAAGGAGCAGCGGCTCTACTCCGAGCTCCCTCTGGATGTCTGAGCTCCTCACTCTATCTCTAAGGCTGAGCCCAGACACCCCACAGAGGAAACTCATTTCGGCCGCTTGTATCCACGACCTCATTCTTTCTGTCACTACCCAGAGCTCATGACCTTAGGTGAGGGTTCGGACCTAGATGGACCAGTAAATCAAAGAGATCCTGTCCATGAATATCACGAACAGAATCGGAGGCAGGGGACAACCCTGGCAAAGGCCAACACCCACCAAGAACGTGTTTGACTTTGTGCCAAGTGTGCAGACACAGATCTTACTTTGGTTATACCAGGACCGGATGGCTCATAGCAGCAACCCTGGTACCCTGTATTCCCACAGTGCCCCCCACAAAATTCCCGTTACAATATGGTCATAAGCCTTCTCCAAGTCTACAAAGCACATGTAGACTGGATGGGCATGAAGCCTCTCCCGCTCAGTCAGCATCTAGTGGCCATTGGAGGAACTGCATCTTAAACAAAGCCCAGTCATCTTGTTGCCGGTATTTCTCATGTTTATTCCTTCTATTTTTCTCTAAACAGCAAGAAAAGACAAACTTGCCTTTGGGACCTACAGAGGTTTCTTCTCTTTCAGCATCACTGCACCTACATGTATGCTGTCTCACTGTCTGCAGTCTGTACGGGTGTTGGTGTGGCTGAATGTGTCTTTCCTGACTGAGTGGCACGTGCTCAGTTCAGCTGTGTGTGTCTCTCAGACAGCTGGATTCTACCTGGTGGTGGATTCAAATGTGGCTCCACCTGGAAGCCTTATCTCTCTGCCTCATTATGTTTTATTCGGTTGTTTCATTGTGTGTTATAGCTGATATTTCTAATCCACTCAACACATTTCATTTTGTATGGGCAATAAAAAAATATATTGAGCCGAAAACATAACCTGCCAAGCTGTTTTATTAATCTCATTTGATTTGTGAGATCTCTTGACAACCTGTTGGGGAAGAAGTGAGCATATCCTGCACTGAGGTGAAAGAAGCAATATCTCAATTGAGCTTATATTTGACGAGTTTACTCTCTCTTTGTATATATTGCTCTATTTTAAATACACTCACCAGCCACTTTATTAGGTACACCTTGCTAGTACCAGGTTGGACCCTCTTTTTAATTCTTGGTGTCATAGATTCAACAAGGTGCTGGAAACATTCCTCAGAGATGTTGGTCCATATTGACATGATGACATCACACAGTTGCTGCAGATTTGTCGGCTGCACATCCATGATGAGAATCTCTCGTTCCAGCACATCCCAAAGGTGCT